>NC_143014.1:418553325-418709095 GCF_055824585.1 Amblyomma mixtum | reverse complement strand
TGGCCTCCTCAATTTCCGTATTCCACCAGCTTCATGGCTTCCTCTTTCCTTTCCAGCGGTTCACCCCTTTTATTTCTTTCATTTTTGTACTGATAAGTAGTTCCGATTATAATCCCACCTTTCCATAGGGTGTTTCTCTATTGCTTCCTTTTTATCACTTCCCAGACTACTGACAGTGATAGCAATAGACGAAATGGGGGGGGGGGGGGGGGGCATTTCGTCTATTTCTATCACTGCGAGCTTGCTGTTGATCCTCTGCCACATTAGTAAGTAATCATTGGGTGTCTGCCCGTTACGGAATTCCCACGAGCTTTGTCCCTGACATTTATTTCTATAATAGCAATAACTAGGTTGTGCCGTTCGCAGAAATCTAGCATGAACTTCCCTTTACACTCTGCGTATCCATCCAGATCCTCGATATGGCGTTCATGTGCCCCAGGAGAATAATATCGGCACCGTCTCCAAACTACTTTATATCGTTATTGAGATATTTAACTAGATTCTTGTTTTCTTGCCTGGATTTGAGCCCTGTCCCTAAATAAACGACCCATAGCCATGTAGGTTTACCAGGAATTGTTCCTGATACCCAGACATTTTCTTTGTAAGTGGATTTTATTCTTTGCCAGGTTGATCCGTAATGCACGAGCATAAGTACACAAGTAAGCTAAACTGGGCTAGTCGGAGCAATTGCATCTTCGAAAAACGTAGCGCGAAAAACAAGACACAGGTAAGGTGTAGACAGGACACGAGCGCGTTCTCACGACTGAATTTTTTATTAGGAAGGATATCAGAATATATACCATAGATATGGAAGCGAAGAAGAAAGAAGGAAAAACAAAATAACAACTCAAAAAAAGGAACAAGACGAGGAGATAAAAGGCCGGCGATGGAAGAGTGTACACAGCATAGCAACATAAAAAAAACAAAAAAAACACGTGCACTGTTACTTGACAACCGATTGGAGGTACACCATCTCACTTTTTGTTAAGGCGATGGATGCGTCACTGATGCATTTTTCCCCCCCTTTCGCGATATAGAACGCTTCAATAATCTCCCTTGTACGTTGATGATATGCTCTGTCAAGTACAACAGTCTTATCGAAAAGGGGGCGGCATTTACAATCCCTGCAATGCTTCGGTAAATTTTCAAGAGCTGTTGGCGTTAAAGAATTTCTGTGTTCGAACAGCCGGACATTTAGACAGCGCCCGGTTTGTCCTACATAGTATTTTTCACACGAAAGAGGAATCTTGTAAATCACCTCTTTTTTACATGGCACAAACCTAGATTTGTGATTAACATGGCAACGATGATCATTTTTTAATCCCTCTGCTTTCGCTCTAACCACCGCACACAATCCAGATAACTTCACGGGAGCTGAGATTACTGTTCCCACCTCGTATCGATTGGCAACATTTCGTAACCCATGTGAAAACCGATGTGCATAGGGCAAAACAACAGGTTTCTTTTTCGCGTCGAATACCATAGCCCTCTTGGCACCCTTGCCCTTGAGCCACAACAGGAGTTTTTCACAACTGGTGCTAATCAACGAAAGCGGATAACCGGACTCAGTCAGTCTATTAACTTGTTCATGAAAACTTGTGGCTATTTTATCATGGCAAGACTTAAGTAAAGCAGAGCGTAAGCATGAGGAGACAATTGCATTTTTTACTACTTTAGAATGCCCGGAGTGAAAATGGAGTAAAGGTTTAGAGGACCTAGGGTGATAGCCCCAGCAAAGATGCTTATTGCCAAAATGAAGAGATAAGTCAAGAAATTGAAGAGAGTTTTCATTAGGCAATTCGAAAGTGAAACTCAAACCTTGACCACATGTCTTAAAAACCTTTAAAACGTCAACGACAGAGTGATTGAAACGATCAGAGGGAAGAAGAACCAAATAGTCATCAACATACCGAAAAATGTTCAGTGATAGGCCGTCTAGATTCCTCTCAATTGTTTTGTCGATATGGCTAAGGAAAATGTTTGACAGAACCGGAGCTACCCGTGAACCGATACAGATCCCTGATTTTTGCAGGAAAAACGACCCTTTCCAACCCACAAATGTGGACTTCAGGTAGAATGATACCAATTCCAAAAAGGTATGTATGTTGATGACTATTTGGTTCTTCTTCCCTCTGATCGTTTCAATCACTCTGTCGTTGACGTTTTAAAGGTTTTTAAGACATGTGGTCAAGGTTTGAGTTTCACTTTCGAATTGCCTAATGAAAACTCTCTTCAATTTCTTGACTTATCTCTTCATTTTGGCAATAAGCATCTTTGCTGGGGCTATCACCCTAGGTCCTCTAAACCTTTACTCCATTTTCACTCCGGGCATTCTAAAGTAGTAAAAAATGCAATTGTCTCCTCATGCTTACGCTCTGCTTTACTTAAGTCTTGCCATGATAAAATAGCCACAAGTTTTCATGAACAAGTTAATAGACTGACTAAGTCCGGTTATCCGCTTTCGTTGATTAGCACCAGTTGTGAAAAACTCCTGTTGTGGCTCAAGGGCAAGGGTGCCAAGAGGGCTATGGTATTCGACGCGAAAAAGAAACCTGTTGTTTTGCCCTATGTACATCGGTTTTCACATGGGTTACGAAATGTTGCCAATCGATACGAGGTGGGAACAGTAATCTCAGCTCCCGTGAAGTTATCTGGATTGTGTGCGGTGGTCAGAGCGAAAGCAGAGGGATTAAAAAATGATCATCGTTGCCATGTTAATCACAAATCTAGGTTTGTGCCATGTAAAAAAGAGGTGATTTACAAGATTCCTCTTTCGTGTGAAAAATACTATGTAGGACAAACCGGGCGCTGTCTAAATGTCCGGCTGTTCGAACACAGAAATTCTTTAACGCCAACAGCTCTTGAAAATTTACCGAAGCATTGCAGGGATTGTAAATGCCGCCCCCTTTTCGATAAGACTGTTGTACTTGACAGAGCATATCATCAACGTACAAGGGAGATTATTGAAGCGTTCTATATCGCGAAAGGGGGGGAAAAATGCATCAGTGACGCATCCATCGCCTTAACAAAAAGTGAGATGGTGTACCTCCAATCGGTTGTCAAGTAACAGTGCACGTGTTTTTTTTTTTTTATGTTGCTATGCTGTGTACACTCTTCCATCGCCGGCCTTTTATCTCCTCGTCTTGTTCCTTTTTTTGAGTTGTTATTTTGTTTTTCCTTCTTTCTTCTTCGCTTCCATATCTATGGTATATATTCTGATATCCTTCCTAATAAAAAATTCAGTCGTGAGAACGCGCTCGTGTCCTGTCTACACCTTACCTGTGTCTTGTTTTTCGCGCTACGTTTTTCGAAGAAGCATAAGTACCTCTCCTCACTTCTTGTGAGCTGTTTTTCTGTTGCACCTTTCCCAGCCGTAGCCATCAATAAAGGGTGGATGCACCGTAGACCATTGCGCCGCCACTAGGCGGAGAACTCGCTCCAGCTGCCGTTGTGTTGCTCGGTTACTTTTGGCAAAGAATGTACATGCGCATGATTCGAAGCGCCCGTGGGGCCGGGAAAAGCCTATGCTATAGCGCTTGCCTTTATCGATGCGCATGGCGTGAGAGAAATTGTGGAGCAGAAAGAGGAATGAAGGACAAGCGCTTCAAGAAGTCAATTCAGCCCTAGGCATCACGAATAAAAGCCCACTCAGGCATAATTTGGTGCAATAGGAGACAATACTTGATAGTGACACACTACGCTGGAAAAGCCGTACTATACATTTCGGAGGCGCTAATGTGAACCAGAATACCGTCGGCACCTCATCAGATAGTTTCCGCGCCCTCATTCTGGTTAGATCGAAACATAATTCGTAAAATGGTCACTGTGTCACTACAAAGTCAGATACCTAGTGAAGTTTTCCACCTATTTTTTATTACATTTATCACCCACTGATGATAAAATTTGGGCTTAGAGCGCGGGAGCATGCATCACAATAAACGCGTAGCATTAAGGGCGCTCCGTACATGTGCGTAGCGCTGTCTCAGGTGTCTGCTAGTGCCGTCCCATTGCAATGCAAAGGACGCTTCTTTTTTGATGCGGGTTCGATTCCGGCCGCGGAGGTCGAATTTCCATGGAGGCGAAATTGTAGAGGCCAGTGTAGTGTGGGATGTCAGTGCACGTTAAAGAACACCTGGTGGTCGAAATTTTCGGAGCCTTTTCTACGGCGTTCCTCCTAGCTTGAGTCGTATTGCGACGCTAATCCCCCTCCCCAAATCACAAACCTACGTTTTGAAACCTTTCTTGAAGACCTTCCTGGTGCAGTCATGCAGTTGACGGCCCAACAAGTAGGCAGAATCGGGGACAAAGACGACAATTACGAAATTCCATGAAGAAAACGGAAACCGAAAACCATGCTGATGCCTCATTTCGTGCACAGCCAAAGGCTGACTTCTGGGATGAGGCCACTTACTTCCGGCAGCTTTACTTTCGGGCGCCCAATGCAACATCCAGTCCCTTACTGGAGGTCAGTGGCTAGAAAGAGAACAGCCACAACCCTTCGTCATCATCATCGTTAAAAGCGGACTGCAAAGTCTTGACCGTAAACGACATATTTCAGTAAGTCTGCGTCTGCGTGGCCAGCCATCTCTTCCCATGGCGTTTGTGCCAGCCCTAGAAGCACTCACCACACTACCACACCTGCTTACATTGTCTACTTGGTTTCCGTGCAGTCTTTTGTGCTTTCGCTCATAATTCACCCCACTCAAGCCCTTAATTACAAAGCCTATTTACCTCTTCCCTCACTCCCTTCTTCCTGCCTGCTCATCTCAAGCATGACTGAGGAGTCCACGGAGAACTGAGACAGTTACTGTGCATTTACTTTCCTCAAAACCAATTTTTTCACCGCAATTCATATGAGTGGTGATGCTAACAAGAAAGAGAAGCTGTCCGAGTGCGCTCTGCGCAGCTGCTGGTGGAGTCTGCTATTTTCATCGCAAATAAGAAAAGCAAGCCTAGCCGCACTGGTCAGATGAATTTCAATGGGAAGGCTTAACAGTAGGGTTTTTTTTATTCGGTGTGGTGCAGAAAATGTGATGTAAAGCGACGATGCTTGCGGAGCTGCTGAGGAGCTACGACACACTGCATGGACGCGAGCATTAACGAAGTATGGACACCTAATTTTACTGGCATGTTTCGTGGTCTCGAATGATGCGGAAGAAATTACTATACGTGAATCATCAGGTGGTATTCGTCTACGACCGTTAATAATTTATGATGGAATTTTTCTCCTATGCCGTTTCGATTTCAACTGCCGGACGATGGCTGTGACGTCAAAGTTCGGTTATACATCACGTGAGGAATGAAAAAATGCCGATATATTAGCTGTTTGATCGTTTAGTTCACCGCAGTACTGAAGTGAGCCTTCCTCAACAGTCGGAATGACAATGAATGCAGAAAGAGATTATATTGCAGTTTTTATGCCTCACGTGACAAATAATCACTCTGATGTCACAGTTATCATTCGGGTATTGAAACCGAAACAGCACGAGAAAAATTCTATTAAAATTATTTAGCGGTCGAGGACAATTGCACGTGGTAATCTATGTAAACAATGTCTTAAGAATCATTACAAACAAGACCATACGCAACGAAAAGTTAAATGCCTGTACTCCTTTAAGGCTTACATTGGTGGCGGTGAGCTGTGTGTCGGGGACGATACAATACTTTCTAACGTGCAAAGAGTTGCTCTCAAAGCATGAGTGTAGTAGTGCAACATAAGAATAATCTCATTCGGCACATGAAGCATATGGCGAAGGGTGTTCTGAAAGGACAGTGGATGAAATCGAGTGCAAGGCTGGGGCACGTCCACCGGCAAACTTCAAGCTCTAGCTGAAGGAAAACTATGTATTTAGATCATTTATTGCAAGGTCACCGTAGGCAGAAAAAACTGGCGGGGGTTAGCTTTGGTTCCGCCTCGTAGGTTGCGAAAGCAGGTGTTTTATACTGCATGTGCAGCGTTTATAGTGGGAAGAGCGCGGCGCGCCGTGGCAAGCGGCCGCCGTTACCCGACGAGCCGACTTGGTAGCCCGCCTCTCGCTCCTGGTATGACGTCACGCCATAACGTCACTAGCGCCTCTAGCGGGAGGAGCGCGGCGTGCCGTGGGTGGCAAGCGGCCGCCGTTACCCGACGAGCCGAGTTGGTAGCCCGTCTCTCGCTCCTGGTATGACATCACGCCATAACGTCACTAGCGCTTTTAGCGGGAGGAGCGCGGCGCGCCGTGGCAAGCGGCCGCCGTTACCCGACGAGCCGAGTTGGTAGCCCGTCTCTCGCTCCTGGTATGACATCACGCCATAACGTCACTAGCGCTTTTAGCGGGAGGAGCGCGGCGCGCCATGGCAAGCGGCCGCCGTTACCCGACGAGCCGAGTTGGTAGCCCGTCTCTCGCTCCTGGTATGACATCACGCCATAACGTCATTAGCGCTTTTAGCGGGAGGAGCGCGGTGCGCCGTGGCAAGCGGCCGCCGTTACCCGACGAGCCGAGTTGGTAGCCCGTCTCTCGCTCCTGGTATGACATCACGCCATAACGTCACTAGCGCCTTTAGCGGGAGGAGCGCGGCGCGCCGTGGCAAGCGGCCGCCGTTACCCGACGAGCCGAGTTGGTAGCCCGTCTCTCGCTCCTGGTATGACATCACGCCATAACGTCACTAGCGCCTTTAGCGGGAGGAGCGCGGCGCGCCGCGGCAAGCGGCCGCCTTTACCCGACGAGCCGAGTTGGTAGCCCGTCTCTCGCTCCTGGTATGACATCACGCCATAACGTCACTAGCGCTTTTAGCGGGAGGAGCGCGGCGCGCCGTGGCAAGCGACCGCCGTTACCCAACGAGCCGAGTTGGTAGCCCGTCTCTCGCTCCTGGTATGACGTCACGCCATAACGTCACTAGCGCCTCTAGCGGGAATAGCGCGGCGCGCCTTGGCAAGCGGGCGCAGTTATGCTACGAGCCGAGTTGGTAGCCCGTCTCTCGCTCCTGGTATGACATCACGCCATAACGTCACTAGCGCCTTTAGCGGGAGGAGCGCGGCGCGCCGTGGCAAGCGGCCGCCGTTACCCGACGAGCCGAGTTGGTAGCCCGTCTCTCGCTCCTGGTATGACGTCACGCCATAACGTCACTAGCGCTTTTAGCGGGAGGAGCCCGGCGCGCCTTGGCAAGCGGCCGCCGTTACCCGACGAGCCGAGTTGGTAGCCCGTCTCTCGCTCCTGGTATGACATCACGCCATAACGTCACTAGCGCTTTTAGCGGGAGGAGCGCGGCGCGCCGTGGCAAGCGGCCGCCGTTACCCGACGAGCCGAGTTGGTAGCCCGTCTCTCGCTCCTGGTATGACGTCACGCCATAACGTCACTAGCGCCTCTAGCGGGAGGAGCGCGGCGCGCCGTGGCAAGCGGCCGCCGTTACCCGACGAGCCGAGTTGGTAGCCCGTCTCTCGCTCCTGGTATGACATCACGCCATAACGTCACTAGCGCTTTTAGCGGGAGGAGCGCGGCGCGCCGTGGCAAGCGGCCGCCGTTACCCGACGAGCCGAGTTGGTAGCCCGTCTCTCGCTCCTGGTATGACGTCACGACATAACGTCACTAGCGCCTCTAGCGGGAGGAGCGCGGCGCGCCGTGGCAAGCGGCCGCCGTTACCCGACGAGCCGAGTTGGTAGCCCGTCTCTCGCTCCTGGTATGACGTCACTCCATAACGTCACTAGCGCTTTTAGCGGGAGGAGCCCGGCGCGCCTTGGCAAGCGGCCGCCGTTACCCGACGAGCCGAGTTGGTAGCCCGTCTCTCGCTCCTGGTATGACATCACGCCATAACGTCACTAGCGCTTTTAGCGGGAGGAGCGCGGCGCGCCGTGGCAAGCGGCCGCCGTTACCCGACGAGCCGAGTTGGTAGCCCGTCTCTCGCTCCTGGTATGACGTCACGCCATAACGTCACTAGCGCCTCTAGCGGGAGGAGCGCGGCGCGCCGTGGCATGCGGCCGCCGTTACCCGACGAGCCGAGTTGGTAGCCCGTCTCTCGCTCCTGGTATGACATCACGCCATAACGTCACTAGCGCTTTTAGCGGGAGGAGCGCGGCGCGCCGTGGCAAGCGGCCGCCGTTACCCGACGAGCCGAGTTGGTAGCCCGTCTCTCGCTCCTGGTATGACGTCACGCCATAACGTCACTAGCGCCTCTAGCGGGAGGAGCGCGGCGCGCCGTGGCAAGCGGGCGCAGTTATGCTACGAGCCGAGTTGGTAGCCCGTCTCTCGCTCCTGGTATGACGTCACGCTACAACGTCACTAGCGCCGGCACGTAATTTTCTTTCCTCTAATTCATTTTAAGGCGAAAGCCTTTCATGGCTCATGCTCGCGGTGTCCTTCCATGCTTGCTGTGTCCGTCCTTGCGCTGGAATCGTGCCAACTGTGCCCTCTCCGCGCAGAGGCGCAACCTCCTGCATAATTTCTTTTCCTCTAAATCATTTTTTTTTCACTCTTCACTCCCTTCCTCTGCAAACGGATGACGGGCGTCCACCGAGAGATGCGAGACAGTTACTGCGTAATTTCCTTTCCTCAAATATAATTTTCATTTTCATCACTACGGCTCCTCTTCGTCTTTCTTCTTTCACTCCCACTGCCTCCCTTCTTGTACGGTTCGGTTCAGGTGTCCACCGCGACGGTTGCTACGTCAGAGGTCATTCTAAAGATAAAACGTGGCTACCGGCCACCGCTACGCGAAAGGCCGTTAGTGAGCGTAGTATTGCTTTCGCAATAAAAGGAAAGGAAAAGGTCTGAGGTAGCATTTAGTGCTGCAGCCTTTATCTGACAATATTCTTTCATGCAGTCTGGCTACGTTACACATGCTTGAATGTACAGCCTTGGTATGTCATATTTTTTGTTAAGCAGCTAATGTCTTATTTCGGCATACCGTACACGTTGCTATTATTGTAACAAAATTTTCCCTAGTATGTAATAGAGGAAATTTATGCAGTCTGCATGTGCTTGGTGCTGGCTGAAAACCTATGTGGCTTGATGCAATAAGGACGTTGTGTCGGTTAGGCAAGGGTAGCACACAACCTATTCTAAATTTTTCAAGAGCAATAAAGGACACTTTTTCAGAATGAATGCGACCGGAGCAAAGTATGTTATCGCTCAGACATGCAACAATGCAAACATGGTGCTGCTGCTGTGCACTTCTCATTTTGTACGTTTCTGTAGCTGTGTCATTGCTTTCTGCATGTTACTTTGCACACTGGCATGTTGTGCTTTTCTTGTTAGCAGTTGAATGCATCACTATGAGAATAAAAGTAACTGCGCAAAAGGACGGGACAAGAGAAAGAAAACCACACGGGACAAACGCAGACTGACAACTGATTTATTCCACCAACTCCTCTTTCCTTCAGCAGCAAAGCGCATGCGCACCAACCACAAAAACAAAAAACAGAAGCGACACTCATGTCGTGGAATCAAGGAACTCGAACTCCTTGCGGTACAGGTGTACTGAAGCATCGCTAATACACTTATCAGGCCCTAACCTCGCGATTTCCAAGGCCTCGATAATTTCTCGTTCTTTTTTATCCCTCGAGCGTCCGATAATCTTAGTCCTATCGAAAAGCGGATTACAATCTCTGTCATCATGCTTGCAAGTGTGACAATGCTTAGGCAGATGCTGCCCCCTTGAATCTTCTAAGGAATTTGCGTGCTCTAATAATCTAATGTTGACGCAGCGGCCAGTTTGACCTATGTAGAAGGAGGCTTTGTGGTTATGCCTCAGAAGCTTTTTAGTGACAAGGCCATGACATCTGTCTTAAAGAACTTTGAGAAAACAGATCTAAAGCCGTGTAAAGCGAAGGCAAAGGCGGTTGCACTGTTAAGGGATTTGAAACTCGACAGGCTGAAAAGTGAAGTGGGGAAAAACAAGGTCCTAGTGCTCACTGTGTTCTTCAGTGCCAAGAGCCACAAGATAGAATGCCATTTTAGAGCCATTGTTACAGAAACTGGATCCTGGCAAGCTGTGGTCAGTCACTACCTTCAGCGCCATCTGGGAAGTCTGGCGCCCGACGATCCGTACAAGGTCAGCAGCTCAGACCGAGTGGCCGAAATGTTAGGGTATAGCCTCTCCGATGTTAACTCGGGCTTCTCGGTTGACATCGAAGAGTTGTTCTACTCCCTTCCTCACGATGACCTGTTCCGTGCAGTCCGGAACTGTATCGATCGTTCTGGTGCTGTGTCTTTCCAGAATGCGTGCGGTATTTCTGTTGAAGGTTTTTTAGAATTGCTTAAGGTTTATCTTACTTCAACGATTGTGAGTTTTCAGGAAAACTTTTATGTGCAGAAACGCGGAATTTGCATCGGGTCATGTGTAGCCCCAGTTTAATCGGAAATCCTTTTAGCTGAAATTGACCGCTCGCTATCGCGGGTAATATCTGACGACCGTATCGTTCGAGTGTTCCGATACGTTGACGACTTTTTAATCCTTTTAAATATTGACCTCAACGACGACTTGGCCCAGGTGGCAATGGAGGTTTTAGCATCTTTTAAGTCAGCCTTTCCGAGTTTTAATTTTACCATTGAACTTCCTGAAAACTCTTGGTTGCAATTCTTAGATTTAAAATTATTTTTTAACGATCCTGACCACCTCTGCTGGGCGTACATGCCTAGGTCAAAAAAGGCACTCCTACCCTTTAACTCGTGCCATTCGAAGCTGGTCAAGAGGGGTATTGTATCTACTTGCCTCAGGGCTTCATTAGCCAAGTCCTGTCCACATAAAGTTCAGGTTAGCTTTGAGGCTCAGGTTGATCGCCTTAGGTCTGCTGGTTTTCCGCTGGCCCTTCTTCAGGCTGTCGCTGAGTCCCTGTTGAAGTCCTTCCGCCCAAACTCAAAACCTTCGGGGGCGGATGCACAGGAGAGGCGGAAGTATGAAGTTATGCCCTATGTTCACAGGGTCTCGCACGGCCTCAAGACGGTCGCCGGAAAATTCGGCGTTGACGTCATTTTTTCTGCACCTTGCAAGTTGTCGCGTTTGTGCAATTTGGCGAGAAAAGATAAGCAAAAGAAGGTTGAGTGTGGCATTAACCACAGGAATAAGTTCGCATAGTGTAAATGCAATGTAATTTATCAGATTCCCCTGAGTTGTGGTAGGTTCTACATAGGGCAAACTGGCCGCTGCGTCAACATCAGATTATTAAAGCACGAAAATTCCTTAGAAGATTCAAGGGGGCAGCATCTGCCTAAGCATTGTCACACTTGCAAGCATGATGACAGAGATTGTAATCCGCTTTTCGATAGGACTAAGATTATCGGACGCTCGAGGGATAAAAAAGAACGAGAAATTATCGAGGCCTTGGAAATCGCGAGGTTAGGGCCTGATAAGTGTATTAGCGATGCTTCAGTACACCTGTACCGCAAGGAGTTCGAGTTCCTTGATTCCACGACATGAGTGTCGCTTCTGTTTTTTGTTTTTGTGGTTGGTGCGCATGCGCTTTGCCGCTGAAGGAAAGAGGAGTTGGTGGAATAAATAAGTTGTCAGTCTGCGTTTGTCCCGTGTGGTTCTCTTTCTCTTGTCCCGTCCTTTTGCGCAGTTACTTTTGTTCTCATAATGTCGTACCAACTAGCCCCTCACCGCACTCTTTTAGAATGCATCACCCCACAGTTGAACTGCACCCCGTTACTAAATATGCTGAGGTTTTTGACATATGTGGTCAAAAACTGTGTGGTCTGAGATGACCTCTGAAAGCATGTTACAACTTTCCATAATTTTCAAGCTTGCCTTACAACCTCATTCCTGTTTTGCATTGGGCTCTTTTCAGAGAACACCCATGGAACATTAAATGGAGGCTATAATCCTGAACAGTAGCTGTACAGTTGAGATTAGTGAAGGAAGAGCTCCGAATCTTAATTACTGAATTTCTGCGAAGTGTTCAAAGGAACACAGAAGACAAATTTGAGGTGGCCTCTATTGACAGATTACTTTTTAAGAATGAAAACTGCTTCTTTCCTCTGTCCACTCCTATAGTGCAGACAGTTTTCTTTCTTAATCCCTTAAAGGTTTTGACGACCTCAGCTTGTCATGAGTGATCACCACTTCTTTGCTTGTGATTAGGAGATGTCATGGGTATTCCACAATGTTCCGAGCCCACCTCGCCAAACTGTCGAAAACAGCTATTTAAAACACAGCTGGCGGCACAGGTTCCATTATGTACACTTGTATTGCATGAAAGTTTGCAGACTACATAGCAGAAGGCGTGCCTTGTGTTTCCCGCGCCTTCAAGGGAAGCATGGCGCATCCGTGCGGCATTTGGGTGCCGGAGATCAGTCTCTGCCATATTGTAGTGCAAGTGGCGAGGATATCGGCGTCTGCTTTATTCTTCAAGTGAAGAAGATAGTTATGACGTTTTTATTGATAGCGAGAATGAAGCGGAAGAAAGCAGAGATGAGACGATATCCACCTCCCGCGAATGATGTCACACTGACGTCAATAATATCTTCGTAAGACCTCCATGGTTTGAATTTAAGCGTTCTCTGCGACTGACGCTTAGTAGTAATCTCTCTCCCCCACACTAGAGCTTTCTGCCCCACCGCGGTGGCTCAGTGGTTACGGCGCTCGGCTGCTGACCCGAAAGACGCGGGTTCGATCCCGGCCGCGGTGGCTGAATTTCTGGAAGGCGAAATTCTAGAGGCCCGTGTGCTGTGCGATGTCAGTGCACGTTAAAGAACCCCAGGTGGTCGAAATTTCCGGAGCCCTTCACTACGGCGTCTCTCATAGCCTCAGTCGCTTTGGGACTTTAAACCCCAACAAACCAACCAAACCTAGAGCTTTCTGAGACTTACTTTTATGATGAACTGCTTGATGTTATCGTAGTAAAGATAAACTGGCACACCTCTCAGCTGTTAGTTTTGAGTAAGATGAGCAAATATTCTTGCTTCCGAAAATGGGTTCCACGCCCTTTCGCTGTCGGGTGTTTCTGCCCGTGACGCACCCCCAGTGTCGCACACTTCCGGGATGATGGTCCCGCCGTTTCAACGTCAGAATCTGACGATGCGGAACTCGCCTCTTCCTCGGATGAGACGCTGTCAGAGTCCGAATCCGAGCTCGGCTCGTATTTATAATCTGAAGAGCCACCGCTCCAATGCGCAGAGGAACGTCCCGCGCGGTCAGCCATAACCGAAAGTAACCGCGCGCAGCGGGGGTGTGCTTTCAGTGGCCCACAAAACGGAGAGAAATGGGACGCTGTGTAATAAAGATGAGAGAGGGAGATGGAAAAAGGCTAAAACAATGTTGAGGGGCTTTGCTTTTGCTGCTGCCATCCGCAAGCGAGGGTGCGACGAGAGAGCGAAAGCAGCGATCAAGTCATGTGTCAGTCTCTTTGACTCTCGGAGTGGCAACGGCGCGCGCCCTTGAACTTCAAGCGCCGTAGCTCACACGCCGACAGAAGAAAAATAAAAACCTGCAAAACAGCGGCAGATGGCAGAACAACCCTTTGAACCATAACCACACGCGCGCGTCATGATCCGGCGAACGCGGAGCGACCGTGCCATTCAGCAAAGAGAGAGGGTTGGGATGGCAGTCGCTCTGTACTCTTCAATACACGTACCAAAACAGTAAGGGGCGAAAATACGAACTTGTAGAAAGATTGAACAGATGGCGCAGCTAGTCGAAGAGCGTCAGCCTTGTGCTCAAGCGCGAAATTTTGAACGCACGATAGAGAACGTACCGGTACGTCAGTGACACTGTGGGGGGGGGGGGGGGGGAGCTCGGAAACGTACCGGTACGTCCGTGACAGTGAAAGGGCTAGACCTACGTATTTCACGTAGACTTTTGTAACCTACGCGCCGCACCCCATAATCTGCTACATGAAACAAGATGCAAATGACAAAAACATCAGCAAGGCAACCAGGGCGTGGTGCAAGTGGTGCCAGAAGCCCCTCTGCCCAGAGCGTGCTTTGGCCGCCACTACAAAGAGAGCAGTTTCATCTACTTTCATGGAAACTATGGATAAACAGTGCATCTTGTGCATGGCAATTCGAACCCAACCCTTAGATTTTGGAGTTTTATGAATTTCTTTCACCCCACACCTCAAAGGTCCCAGATATGGGTTATTAGATTAGGAAACGAAGAATGACCAATAAAACATTATCTGCCGTAAAAGGTTTCAGGAAATTTTTTTTTAATATGTTTTAAAAAATTGGCAATTCTGGAGTATAATGTTCTTCTTTAATGAGGCCTTAAGGGGTCTAATGCTTCATGAACTGACCCCTGAACGCACTACCTTCACTGAAAACAAGCCCTCTATAAGCCACAAAAGGTCAAAAATGAAATACAGGTCTCTGCCTCTGCTGACAATTTTCTGAAGCATACTGCAGTGCAGTTTTTTTGACGGGGGCCTTTAAGGCTATGCTACAAGCCATTCGTGTTAGAGTGGTGATCGTAGTCGTTCTTGGCCTAGATATCACGAGTTTAAATGACGTTGTGGGATAAAAAAAGGTTTCATTTAGAACTCAATTGTTGTTAGCAATAAATAAGTCTTTTGCTGCTGAAAAAATGACAACATGCCAACCACAGAACCAAATTTCAGTAAGAAAAACTAGATCCAGTAGTTGCCACAGTCGCTTTATGAGAACAAATCTTGTCTCACTTGATGATGCTCACAATTGCCATGCAAGAGGTTGGGCATCTGTACTAAGACAGTAGTTGC
Source organism: Amblyomma mixtum (assembly GCF_055824585.1). Taxonomy (NCBI): domain Eukaryota; kingdom Metazoa; phylum Arthropoda; class Arachnida; order Ixodida; family Ixodidae; genus Amblyomma; species Amblyomma mixtum. The sequence continues at coordinate 418,694,448 of NC_143014.1, read as the reverse complement.
TGAAAGGCTTGGAGTTTTTCAATGGTCAATCGCCAAGCTGCTACAGTGCAAGTTCTCTATATGGTGATGTGATTTGGGCCTGAATATTAGAGCCAGCAAGGCTGAACCACATATTGGAGATTTACTTTGCTTATATCTACTGTCTTATGAAGTAAACGCACCAAAACATTCCTAGAGCAAGCACTACATTATTCTCAAAAATGGATAGATGCTAGGTAACTTGCCGCTGAATACTTGTCTACTCACTGTGTTGCTGACACGCGAGCACGTAATTCAGCGCATGCGAACCACGCCCGTGGAGCCTGTGTTTTGAAGCACAGGCTCCTGCTTCTTCAGTGCTAGCTACTCTTGTGCTAAACGATTTGTAGCATTTGGACAGCTGTGAGAGACCGTCTGTTCCCGAGAGAAAAAAAAACATACTGACAGGTGTCTAGTCGTCAAAAAAGCACAACACTATATTTCAATCAATTGATACTGAAAATAAGTCAGTTAACAATGTCTGTTTGCTACAATGCACTTATCTAAAAAATGGCCATTGCCACAATACCAAGAATTCCGACCTTTAAAAATGTTTCCCAGGCCAAAACATTTAAACTGGATATTTTTGCATGCATCTACATTTAGCAGGCGTGATTCGAGTAAGAAGGGAATGTGGTACGTGCATATTATGCGTCATAACACAAAAAAAATTTGCGGTTCGAAAACTTTTTCAATGTATTCTGTTTCTTAAAACTTTCAGACAGTACTAAAGGCTAGGAAGACCATATCATTTCGCTGTAGAGTGCCAGTGACCACAATTTCCATGAGTCACATGAGTTGCCTGTTATTTGAAGCTATGAAAATCATGCATTCTTGAGGCTACGGCAAAAGTACTTTGGTTGGCACTGACTAGCACGACACTGCAACTCTATTTTAACAAGATCCTGGTATCCAGGTTTCATTTAGTGGCGCTTAACTTCTAAATGGGCAGAAGGAGGATAAAGCTAGCCATGCCACATGTATTTCATTCACTCTAGCAATAAACCTGCTTTTTTTTACAGAAAAGTTTCAGTCAATTTGTGGGGACGGCTGATTACGCGGGGAAAAAAAGCAGACAGATTTTTCTGTGGCGTCAAAATTTTATATCAGACATCGACTCGCTCTTCCACCTGCCAGTCTGTTTGCCCATCAACAACAAACGCACGCACTGAACAAGTTGCTCCCCTGCTTTCATATCGCCGCCTATTATAGCACCCCAGTTGAAAAATCCACCAGAATGGTTTGGTGTGTTCTGGTGTTAACACCAGAATTTCCTGGTGTGGCTGGTGTGGGCACCAGGCCAGCCTGGTGTGCACACCAGACTAGCCTGGTGGTGTCTGGTGTGCACACCAGACCAGCCTGGTGGTGCTGGTGTGCACACCAGACTGGTGTGGTGGTGTCTGGTGTGCACACTAGACCCGTGTGGTGTTGTCTGATGTGCACACCAGACCGGTGTGGTGTTGTCTGATGTGCACACCAGACTGGTTTCATGTCGTCTGGTGTGCACACTAGACTGGTTTCATGTCGTCTGGTGTGCACACTAGACTGGTTTCGAGTCATCTGGCGTGTATGATCCAGCTCAAGCACACCAGACCTGTTGCTGTATTCATGTGCGGGAGCCGAGCGCCACCAAAAAGATCTGTTCGGTTCATTCTAGTTTGCATGCAAGATGTACCAGATACAATCTCAGGCACATGCCAGACATGTGGCCAAGGGTTATTTCATGCACTGACCAACATGTAGGTTGGTTTGGTACTTACTGAGATTAATGAAAGATTTCTGTCCTGCTTAATTGCATAGTCCATTGTTGCAACTATGGGTGTCCATGTCTTCCCACCACAGTCAAACCATAAAAAAGTCAAAGGTAAATTGTGAGGTGCATTTGCATATCATACAGCATATAATGTAGTATTTATTACTATTACACTAAGGATGAATGGCAGTCTCTTTATTATGTGGACAAAAAAGGCACACTTTTTTAGCTTCCAGGTATAGTTAAATGCCCATATCAGCCAGGACAATAAAAAATTTGTATCTGGTGTGACTATGAAAACATAAAGGCATGACAGCAGGTTGAAAAGCTTGAAAGAAATTTAAACACGTTTATTCCCAAAATTCAGCATAGAACTTCTTCGTTTCAGAGCTGCAGTAGTGCCTTCGCGAAATGGGCATTTGGGAAAGTGCCCCTGAAAGCATCACAAAAGAACACCATCAATTCATTCCCCTGAATTGTAGCAATGTGGGGCCTTTCATACAGCCAGGCAGCTTCCACAGTGCTTACCAGTGCATTTCACAGTGATCAAGGCAATGAAATTACTGGAATCGGAATGGTGATAAGGAGGTGGGCTTTTGTGCAGACACAATACTTGACGGGCAGGTGGGAAAGTATGAAGTGTTGCCAGCTGCATTAAGCACAACAGCAAATGCCAGCTCAGTTGATAACAAATTGTGCAAGGGTATTTGAAGACAACTTCACACAGCACTGTGCATTTGCTGCCCTTCCAAAGTTAAATGCACTGAAAAAATTCCCCGCTGTACATTACCACTGAAGGCTATGGAAAGGTGCAAAGGAAGTGCAAATACACTGTAGACAACATCTTCAGCATGAGTTGCTGTTTTTCACGACAATGCCTACTTCGAAGCATGAAGGACAAGAAACCAAAAACTCGTGCTCAGCAGCAGAGCAACAAATAATGCACAAGACAGTACACCGCAACTTGACATTACTTAATAAGGCACAATATTATATAAAGAAGGGCTCATATCACAGGATACAATGTCAGTCAGGTTATCCAGCTGAAGTAACCAAAGAATAAAAATAAATGGGTGCAGTCTTCACTGGATATAAACGAATGCATGAGAACTGCTTCAAAGAACGGTTCATGTACTCGGAACAGATTGAAAACACAGAGATAACAGTCCCTGATAAGTGTGTTCATTTAACAGAAATGAACACTTACAAAAAAGCTGGCTCATTCGGGTTGCTAAGTCATATGTATAGGGATATATCTTGTAGAGAAATCATCAGCTAAACTGCATATACTGTGGGGCAAAGGCTTCTCCGAATACTAAGTTCCGAACCTCATGTGAAACACGGCACTGCAGGAGCTTTTGGTTGGTCTGTCCAGCGGGCTCAATATTTAAGGCTACGTGTTCCCTTGATGGAGACAGTTGGCAAGTACGTATGTGAATTTTGTACTAAGCTGCCATTGAAGCATCTATGTGTTGACGCGTTGGCAAATGCAAAGAAAAACATGCCTATCGAAACATTTTCTTGCTGAACATGCACAAGAGTGTACTGGATGCCACTGCCATGTGTCAGAGAACATGCACAACAAACAAGACAGTGTGTTAATATTAATGCAACACGCTGCAACCTCAAACAACACTAACTAGGTACCTTGCAATGTGCTGTCAAGTTTCATAACATTTTGAATTTTGTAAAATGCAATAGCAAGTTGGCCACAATCATAAATGGAGATCCGTGCAAAAGTGGATCAGTGAAACTGCTATGAGGAAGATGTGCAACAGACTGGGCAAAGGGTATTTTGTCTTTGTCGAAGAGATCAGCATCATCATTTTTGCATTTTTCACAAAGCTGTATTCGTGTCTCACATGCTGCATACATATCGTAAAACTGTGCTCAGAATGACATCGCTTTGAAGCAGTTTTGACCACTGGTTTTGTAGAAAAAAAAGAGGAACAGAGCTGTAGCAATCACTTCATAAAAAGACTTCAAATATGGTAAATATCCATGCCGCAGTCTTTTGGATGTATAAGACGACTTGCATGTACACTGAAACTTGCTTCAAGAAGTATTATGATGCAGTTCACCGATGAAAAAAGCTCAAAAGCTGAAGGAGTTTAAATTTTTGTTTCCCTGCAAAAGTGGGCCGTGTCGAACTGTACACCCGTGCTTGTAAAAACATAACACCAAGGAGGCCTGAAAGTTAAAAATATGCTGAATGGTTTGTTTCATAGCTCGGTAGTATCCAGCATGCAAAAATATGGTGCAGAGGGGCAGCATTTTCCCATTTGACAGCATTTGAAGCAAATGGGATACAAGTGTCTTACTCAAGAATATTTTCATGCTGTTCCCTCATGGTACTGAAAATGACTAATAACTTTCATGAAGATTAGGCATCTTCACTAAGAATGTGCTCTCCTGTTCCACAAGCACACAAGATGAAACAACGCTTTCTTCGCAAAGCATGCAGAGAGCGATGCCAAATGAAGGGTGCTCGATTCTGAACAAAAAGGGCAGCTCAAACACTTCAGTAATCAATTCTTGACACAACAGCAAGATTTTACTGTCAGCAGCAAACACCTTGAGAATTTTAACACGTTTGCCGTTACTTGCTTCCAGGTAGCATGAACATGTTCTTTCTGCTTGTTGATAATGGGCGCTGTGTACAGTGAACCCCTTGACACGAGCTCTAAGGTACTCACTTACACATGGCTCGGAACCAATGTCTTGCCTCAACAGTATTTGGATGGGTTCTTCATAGACACAAGGTGGCAAAGCTGCACCTAAGACACTAGATTTGTGCTGTTTAGAAATTTTACCTGCAATTAGCTCCTGCTGCTTTTCCAAAAATGGAGGAAGAGGTACCAGACGTTTCAAAGAATTTAGAACTCCATTCATAATGAATCTTTCTGATATTTGCCGAGGAACCCTTTTCGCAGCAGACACAAGCTTCAAGATGTCCCCGTTGCCCCTTCAAATGGGAAGGTTGACGTGGCCCACAGTGGACCTGTCATCCTAACAGATTTCGCCAGATGTCGAAGTTGATGAACATTGAATGTTTGCGCACTTTCATCATAAAATATTTTCACTTTCTCCACAGACTGTTTCAGCAACCTTTCTGCAATAAAAGTGTCACTGCGTTCAACACTTTCTCTCAGCAGCATAAAAATGCCTTCTACCACCAATGAAAAATGCCTAATATATCTATCTGGCAGAATGTTTTGAAGGTATGGCACACTGTAGTATAGCAACCAATACTTCCATTCTGTGGCTTTCCAGAATGCCCTCTCTGAAATTGGCCTTGGCAGTCTCGAGAAGCTTATTGGTGGCCGTGCTTTCAATATACGCTGATTTAGCTCGGCAATTCTATTTCCTACATACCAAGGCTTCCCAGTTGCAGACAGCCAAAGCTCTGTCATTTGTGCAGTCACACCCTCCAGGACACAATGCATATAATCGGGAGGGAAGCCCCAGACCGAGTCCAATGTTCCTGGCTTCGTAACTGGAGATGTCCCCTTCACTCCATCGACAGAGCACTTTCTTGTAACTGCAAGGGACATGGCTGACAGCACAGTGTCGTGGGACTTCAACCATGGCACCGCCTTCAAACGTGTACTTTACTGTGCCTACAACAAAAACAAAACAAATCATTAAAATCAAAATTCCCTTCATGCCGCACAGATCAAAGCAGTAGTAAAGAACAAATGAAAATAATTAAAAACATGAATATAACACCGGCAAAGTATAAAACATCCAACTAGCCAAGTAGGCTGTTATTCCTTACTTTTACCGCTGGCAACCAATCTGCCATGTAAAACATATGCTGTATATCTGTGTCCTTCATAAGACTGAATGAAAACAGGAGTCTCACCGTCAACTAAAGTTCCCTTGTTAAGACACCAAGTGCAGCCGTAGTACCCATTGTACTGCTTTGCATTGAGCAAATAAGCTCTGGCCGGTGAGTCCACACAGCAGCACACAATTCTGACTGCAGACTCCACAACTTGATCAGCAAAGGTCCACATCAGGCTGCCAACCTCTTGGAACTTGTCCACAAAGGTTTTCATAAAGAGATGTGCAGGGGGATGCTCCTTGCCGAACCAAACTGCTCCAACCAAAATATTCTTCCATCGCAGAGGAACGGGAACCTCATTGAGGGCAACTTGTATTGGCCACACAGAACCTTTGCTTGACTTAAATACCGGTGCACCATCAGTATTCATCGTCAAAGTTAGGTCACTCCATTTCATTTCATAGTCGCTGCGAACTTTCTTGTAGAGCAGGCCATCTGTGATATCGGTGAGAGCCTCTGGGCATGATGAAGCAAGCTGACGCAGGTTGCTTCCAACTATTTTGCCCATGCGTTTCAGGAGCTGTTGCAGTTGTCGCTTCAAGTTAAGAGTGATGAAAAAGCTCCCCTTCTTCAAAACCTCTCCTAGGCTTGCAACTTCTGAACAAATTCGGCAACGCCAGTGGCTGGCACCATTGCCATCAATTAAGAACTGGCAAGTCTGTGAGCAGAAGGCAAGGTGATCAGAAGGCATGAATGCTCACCATTTTTTGCTGAAGCTTCCACAGTTTTCGAAAGCCATATTTGGTTGAAGGAAAAACCTCTTCAGCAAAGAGGGCGTTCAGAAGCTTGAGCAAGCTGTCAACTTGTGTCCATGGTAGCTTAGCTGCCACAACAAATGATAATATCAGGAGCATGGCTTGCAGTCGGGTTGTGGACTGGCCAGGAAGAGTCGTCTTTGAGTTGGCTGCGATGAAATCAGAAAGATCATCATCTGGGTCGTCAGCTTACTCATACACATCAGGGTCTCCCTGCTCAGCATTCTGGTTAAAAGAGGCAGCACTTCCTGCTTGTTCAGAGAGCTGAGGTAGTGGCAGCAGACATTCTTCACTCTCAGTTTGTTCGTCTGTAACCTCAGCGTCCCCTCTTGTTATCTCATTTACTGCAGCTGACTGCAAAGAATAAACAAACGAGGAACGTATTAGCTACATCAGACAGTGACGAAATCCCGAGTGGCATGCTTTGAGAAATCTGGCCGATTAGTGGGTCAGCATCTTATCATGGCATGACGTGAGCCCAATTAATGCTGAATTGTGGCTCCATCCTCACACCGCTTGTTCTTTACCCAGATTGAGCATTTGAGACTACCCCAGCTGACGAAATGGGAATGGATGTGAGAGGGCAGCAGTTGTAATTGCATCCACTGCAGACAACTCTGCCACTGGCTGTGATAAGATGCTGACCAAGTGACCGGCTCCAGCTCTCACAGTGCTATAAAGTGAGCTTCACACACTGACATGAGAAGATTTGTCTGAACCGGTATTCTGCTGGACAAAGAGAGAGACCTGAGAGATCCGCTATGTTGAGGGCTCAGTGTTTTTACTTTTTGTCATTCTTACTGGTATGCAGAGGAATTTTCCATAAAAATTACTACGGGCTTTAAAAAGTATCAGTGCAATCCGTGCTGCTCACAGATGATGTCAGAGCAGAATTGCATGCATACTTCTCGGCATTTGTTGCATACTTAACCAAGTGTTGTCAGTAATCAGAGCTTTATTTCCTCGGATGTATTTTACACCATCGCCTAGGATGGTGAGAAATGACAGGTGGTGGCTAATGTACGACACGTAAACTCATGTTTGCCACATCTACATATAGTATGCCGATGTAGTCGACACCTCTCACACATTTATAGTGTTCAGTTGGAGTTCGTGTTTGACTGCATTTATGTTGATGAACTCTTCTATACGCAGCATTTTTCATTGGCGCCTGTGCTCAAGTCCCCAAATGATGGCGGCTACATCCAATTTGGCTGCTATTTGGCTGTATTTCAGCCTGGCTATGTTACAAAAGGCCCTCACAACGCAATATTTCGATCCACATTTCACCTCACCAGTCTCCTTCTGCTTCTGTTTCTTGTTCCTCTTAATTCGATGCTGCGGAGTGCTTTTTTTTCCTGATCATTGTACACCCGCGCTGCCTTGTTCTCTTCTGCCGCAATCTTTGATGCGAGAAACTTTTTTGCCATGGTTTATGCCGCATCAATTCATCATCTCCGTTTCCTAGCCCTGTTTCTCATGCTGCGTTCTGCTATCAGCCGTCTGCATCCATCACATACAATGTTTTGGACGTTGATAGGCCATGTAAGTTCCGCCTTTTCAGGAACTCTCTTTAGATGCTTACCGCGCAGGCAAGAGCATGACCACTGCCTGCGGTGGGTGTAAGGACCCTAGGTTCTCGCGATTCCGCAAAAAAAAAATCTGACTTAAGCTTTCTCCCCCACCCCCTTTCACAAAGAAAAAAAAGTGGTGGGGGGGGGGGCAAGTTGAAATACAGAATAAACGAATAAGTCGGTAATGCACGCACATCGCACAGCAGCAGCCGCGCCGTCATGATCCGTGCCGCCGGTGCTCGGCGTTTCGAGCTGTCCAGCTCCAGCACCCGTTTGCCCTTCTTTGCTGTCCCTACTTCGCTCAACTTCTGCAATGCCTTTCATTTCGCAGCGACCCGTACCTCCTTTCCGCATCCACACCCACAAATATGCACTTGCTCGCCCCGCGTTTTGCTTCAAAAATTCACTGAAAAGCGGGCTTTTCCTCACGGCTCGCAAGCCTAATGGCAAAGGTCGCTTTTGCAACATTGCCCAGCTCGGAAAAAAAAAAAAAAACACTTGCGGATTCTTTATGAGTTCATGGAATGTAAAACTTTTCGCCGCAGAAAGTGAATGGGCCCTAGCATATGACGTAAACAAGTCGGTGAATTACCTGCGGTGCTTGAGAAGTTGCAGCGGATTCATTTTGCAGCCGGCTCCATGTCGTCTGCCGCGGAATTTTCGGTGATAGCGCATTTGGCTCCAAATAGGCGCGGTAGCGTTTTTTGGGAGGCATGTTGCAGCACCTCCTTTGCACGCTTGTAACAGGCTTGTACAAGTAGATGAGGCGTTGGCATGTATAAGGTGCAAGAACGACACTGAAGACAGATGGAACGTACAGCCAAGGAGGCGACGACAGACTGCGCGGGAAATTCCGCGCGCCCGCCTCTCCTTTCCTTTTTTCTGTTTTATAGCGTGCTTCAATGCGTGCCCGCCTCTCCCAGCAAGGCAAACGCTACAATCTAGCCAAAAAGAAAGTGGCGCTTACAAAGTTAACTACTATACATTTGCAACATATAATACAGATAATAACTCAATCTGTTTAGCAACGCGCTAAAGCTGTGTGCAGTCTCATCAGCATGCAATTTTTTGTTTGACAAGACTGCAGCACCACACACACCATTACGTTGTCAAAACATCATGTAGAGAGTTTGTTCCAACCGTTTCAACATCCTTTTTGTTCTATACTGCGCGACGTTGGTGACTTGCTCCCGAGTGTGCATCAGTGCAATGGTGTTTTACGTATACGTAAAGTTTCTGCTTGACTACGTGAAAAAAGTCACTTCATCGGTTCTTGTGAAAGATTTCCACCCAAAGAGCACGGAAGATTTTGCGGCGGGAAATATCTATCAGGTTTATTGGGAGGGGGATGAGAAAACAAAGGGCGGATACTACGACGCAGAAATCCTACAGATGACAGGTAAGAACACCTTTATTACTGTCTGAGTACTTTTGTAATTTCTACTTTGCAGCAGCTGTAGCTACCCGTGTATTTACGTAGGGCGTTGATTGATATTGAAACTTCATTCAGCCTCTATGTGTGTACCGCCGTGAGCACGCTTAACACGGACGCTCGAGCGATTGTCTTCCACTGACGTTAGTGCCGCTGGGCGTCGGCCGCTGTGTCTGAGACAAAATTAAAGTGGAAGCAGGGCATGAGCTGTCTCCAACGTCCGCAAACATACCGCGCAGTATAGTCTTGGACTCTGCGCCCAGCGCTCAGAGGCTGTAATATCAGTGCAGGACGCGCAAGCGAGCGTTCCTGTTAAGCGTGCTGACGGTGTTACAGCACTCGAATTTGCTTGTCAGGGCTATAGGAATGTGTTCTTGAGCTTTTCTGCCTTTCGTAACGCGCACCACTGTTGTGCAGTTCTCACGTTCAACTTGCAGGTTTGCGAATTCCGTCCTGTTTGCAGCATGTTGCATGTTGATGGATGTAACGAAATTAATCTGGCAGTGTCCGGTAGATGGTAGAGTTGCCCGGCTGAAATTCCCCCGGCACCTCCATCAACTGGGCCTCGTGAATACGTTTTTTTTTCTCACTGGCGCCCCTCCAGGCATTCTTCAGTTGTAGTAATGAACTGTCTTATGTACAAGTGATGAGTGGCTGGTCTTCCCAGGGTGAACCCGTTGCTTTTTTTTTTTTTTGGGGGGGGGGGGGGGTGTATCACTTGGGACTAGTTCGGAAGCATAAAATGTATACTTCACTGCTCTCGGTTACAGCTCAGTTGATGACCATCTCCTAGGTGCGTGTATTGAATATCAAACTGTGAAGGCCTCTGTAGCCGAGAAAGCTGCCAAATGTGACAGAGGTTCTCACGCCACACTAGGAAGGAAGTGTCGATTCTGCATTGTTTCTTGAAAACTTGACATGAATGCGAAATTCTAGAGGCCCCGTGTACTGTGCGGTCAGTGCACATTAAAGAACCCTATGAGGTAGAAATTTCTGAAGCTGTTCACTGCGGTATCCCTCATAGCCTGAGTTCCTTTGGGACGTTGAACCCCCATAAACAAAAAAACCTGGGGCTGCAGTTTCATATAGCAATGTTTGTTACTGCTGCTGAACAGTGGCGAAAATGATTCATTCTAAAAAAAAGGACAGACTACTCAATTGAGCATCCAGTCTCTGATGAGTGTTGGGGGAATTCTGGCTGATGGCCAGATAGGCACTGTCAATTAAATAATTTAGAATAGAAGCTGCTGCAAAAGGCTTGGTGCAGGAAACATTATCTTGCATTTTATCATTACAATCAATGTATGGAAAATTGTGCGAACATACCCCTAATAGAGATTTCTTTTCTTTCCAGAATCCAAAGAAGAAATGGACCAACATATTTCTGGTCAATGACATCGTGGAGCAGTCGCGCGCCCCGCAAAACGCCCAAGAGACCTGGCACGGGATAATGTATGTATGCGCAATTGAAACCCGAACCTTGTAATGAAATGTGATGTTTAATAGGTTTTCAGTAACGTTGTGTCACATGCAAGCATTTCTGCAGTTTGCGTCCAAAGAAATTGAATTTTTTTTTATAATGTTAAAGACAATATGGGTGAATATGTGTTTTGACACTGTGTTAACTACTGCAGATTTGAAACATCAAAAAGTTGCGGATGCTCGCGCAGCAGGCCGCAACGGACGACCTTATGGCCAGTGGCACGCAGACAGCAGTAGAGAATGAGGTGCAGAAGCTGAGAAAAGAAAACGAGGAGCTGCGCCAGCTGAACATCAAGCTGCAGCACCAGCTCTTGCGTTTCCTCTCAGCCGATGGTACACTCCTTATAATGAGTTTTTTTTTCTGTATTTCCTGCTGTGCAAGCTTATTGATTAAATGTTTTCAGGTCACATAACCTGGGAAAAATTTTTGGGTGGTTTAAGAAGGAAGTGTGTGTGTGTTGGGGTGGGAGGGGGGAATAGCTTACGGCGCATATTGAAATCTGCGGAATGAAGAGCAACTTGCTCTCACTTTGAAGGATTTAACCTAGCCATGACTGCCGACAAATCTTTTTGTGTTACTCTTTTACTCTCTTCCCTTGCTTTAAAACACCATACCAATAATTGTTGTACCTGCTTCGGTGGCTGAGTGGTCAGAGCACTTGGCTGCTTAGCCAGGACACCTGTGTTCAATCCTGGCCGTGGTGGCGGCGTTTTGAAGGAGGCAGAACACAAAAAGGGTCCGTGTACTCTGCAACGTCTGCATATTAAAAACCCCATGTGGTCAAAGTTATTCCGAAGCCCTCCACTGCGGTGTCCCTCATAGCCTGTGTGTCGCTTCGGGACATGGATTAATTGTAAATTGTGGCTAAGCCATAAATCACAATTTTTTCTTTGTTCACAAAGTCAACACGCTAGTAGTTCACTCAGTCATGTTGGCTTGTTCAATAAGACCAAGCTTTCCATTAATGTCAGATCTTAAAATTCATTAGTTCAGGTGTTAGAAAAAAAATAATAAATACCTTGCAAAGCCATATCTAAACATGCAGTTTCTTGTGGGACACGAACTGATAGATTTTTTGGCACAGCAGTGAGCCATGCCGCAAAAAAATCCCAAGCTATGGGAAGGAATAACGGGGGATAAGGTTGTAGTGGAGCTTATTTTGGAGGCACTTTTCGCACAGGTGCATGGCTGATTATGTTGGAATCAGTGTAACATCTACCATAAAACTGGGTCTAAACTTGAGTCGGGCATGAATCTGCAGTCGAATTGTCAACCAGCACATACATGAGTGTGTATGAGGGCTGTTTGTGGAGTGCGAGGCGTTTACCATGGGAACAGGCACACAATATTATAAATATACGGGACATGTGCCTCGCGGCCTGCTCCTAGCAAAGACTCAAGACTCGTCCTCTGTGGCTTCAACATTTCTCTTTGAAGCACTGAGGCGACCAACTTGCTATGCATTCTTTCAAAGAGCAGTAAACACAGGAGAGGACGCTGCAGCCAGGCAAGGGTTGTACTGCTCCACTCCGCACCGCTGAGGAGCGTTCTTTCAGTGTTGTAGTTTAGAGGCCTTGCACTGGATAAAGCAGGAGTGTTCCACATTGTACTCTTGAGGGTAGCTTAAGTATTGTCTGTTTTCTGCCTCAATATATAAAAAAATTAAGCTGTGCTCAAATTTCGCATTACAAAAAACCATGATCGTTGGTGAAGTTATTTTCATTGGTCTACATCTCTGCCACCCTTTGCAGCACTGCCTGCTGCGTCTGCACCTTCCGCGGCCGTGGCGGCTGCATCTGCCAGTGCTGCACCTGCCCGTGCTGCTTTTGCCTGTGCTGCACCTTCCCATGCAGCATTTGCCTCTGCTGCATCTGCACCTGCGGCGTCTGCTTATGTTCCACCTGCGGCATTGGAACCTGCGGCATTGGCACCTGCGGCACCGGCACCTGCGGCATCAGCAGATTCTTCACTGATGGCTGCTACATCGGCAGCTGCTACCTGGGCGCCTGGAATAGATGCCCCTTGGGCTGAAGTGTTATCAGCTCCCTCCTCTCCGCCTGCAGCCACCTCTGAGCCTCCACCGAGCCCCATTCCTGGAGCCCTGGCTCATGTGGTCTTCACAGAGGGCTTGGATAGCCAGGAGGAAGGCTCCACCAGGGAAGGCACACAAGTGTGCACAGTAGCAGAGGATGGGAGGGTATGTTTAAAGATACAGATTAATAATATTTAATATTAGTAGTAACGTTACTACTTAGTTGTTTCACATAATAGCAAAGGCGAGACAATGAAACTCTTGTGTCTTGTGCCACAGGCACTGGCAAGGTGGCAGAAGCAGAGTACATTCACAAGCAACAAATTTGCCGGGCAATTACTATTCAGGCAGCTTCATTCCTTCAGTGACAGCCACAACATTAATGGTCCTCTGACCATGTTCAGAGATTACAAACAAACAAGTACTCTGGATAAATTGGGCCGCTAGTGGCAACATCTGTACATCGTTTTTTGGTGTTTTCTAGCTGATAAAAGCTCACATTTTGAATGAGAGTGGTCTTTGAGAATATAACAGAATGCATGCCAACTTAAATTTATATTGTGTGTTCCTCTAAATGATAGTGTAGGAATGCAACAAAAAACACAGCTGTACTTCCATCTTTTCATGGCTTGCAGTGTAAGTGTGCGTGCTTTGGTAATACTGCACTTTTCAGATGCTGGAACCAATACAGAAGGCAGCGAAATTTCTTGATTGTGATAGCTATATCTCCAATATTAATTGGTCAATACAGAAAATTTTTGTGGGAGGGCATTCTTTGAAACAGGCCGGAAACCATTGAAGTCAAACAAAAATCCAACCAGATGGTGGTCAGGTGCACTCGGTTGCGACGAGAGCAGTGTGGAATGAAGCACAACTCTTGGTTCGGAATATTCGAGCTTAACAATAGACTTGCATGGGACCTGGGTATTGATTTAGGCAAGATGTGTGGTATATAGCTGTTTGTCTGCGAGTGTGAAAGCTTCGACAGCTAGTGAGAGGACACATTCTGAAAATATTTGGGGCTGTGAATTCCTCAGGTTTGTTATTGGAAATCAGTGGGAGAGGCATTTGTGTTGCAGTGGATGTAACATGGCCAATTTTTATAACTGTAATTTCTTGGAAGTGCCTACCTTTTTCTTGTTTTGTTGTTTTATTACTTGGCCAGGGGCCGCAATATTGTCATGAGCTGAAGGCAGATACGAAAGTGACGTAACCTTTTTTTTGTGCTGCATTAACTGCTATATTCCAACCTACACTGAACACAGATTGCCTTGAAGCAGCTGTTTTTATGGGCTGTAGGGCTGTGTGTGTTTTTTCACATTATGAAGTGGTGTTGAAAGTAGTTTGGTTTGATTTCATGCAGGTTCACCTGGCCAATGGGGTACATCTGACCAAAGAGGTCTATGACCAATTACTGACAGTCCAAAGGACTCACACTTCGTGAAGCGAGCCGCGACTGCCATTTGGTCGACGGAAGTGCTCGCTAAGCAGAGTGTGACGGGCACACTGTCGAACCGCTTCGTGGCGCAAGGCGGAGAGAAGCCGCCTCAACAGCCCCTCACCCCCCACAAAGTTGATGCACTGAAAGGTGAATGCGGTCATCTCGCTCTCTGTTCTGTGATTTAACTGCAGTTTAACTCTCAAATTTATTAGTTCTGTGATTTAACTGCAGTTTAACTCTCAAATTTATTAGTAAGCAGACTAAAGTTTTCACTCAATGTGCTCTGTGTCCGCAAAAATTGATTGCTGTTGGTGTTACACATTCTGTGTGATTGATATTGTGCTTCCACCTTCAGCCATGAAATTAAATATTTAAGTGTTTTTAAAAGAAAATAATGCCTGAAAGGTTTATTGTTCACAGTGGGAAAGCAATTGAGGAATTTTGATAGCAGATAATTTGACAGCTAGTGGAAGAAAGGACCATATGTTGTGGCATCATCACAACGTCCCGACTGGATTGTGAGAAAACTGCCCATAATGGCAGGTAGCAGTGAAATTAATCATTGGTTGTGAGAGGTGGCTGTTAAATAAAGAAAACTGTGAGCCGCAGAGCTTAAATGTCCCCTCAAATTTTTTTGTTTGTTTACAGCTGCATTCTAACGTATCGCAGCTAAATTAACTAGTGCGGAGATCCAAATGTGCGGCATTCTAACACTCATGGTGCATTTTCTTTTCTACGCAGTGTTTTTTTCACGCACTACGCATCAAGAAAGGGCTACGCAGAGGAGGACGTCGCCAAGGCCTCGAAGAAAATTCGAATGTGGTTATCACAAAAAGCCTGTGAGCTGCGGCGACAGAGGCCCCCAAAATAACCATCTTGCGTAAGCATAGAAAATTGCATGTTTCTTTATCCGAGAAGTGGCATGGGATTTTTTCCTATCCAACTTTCTCCATATAATGCACCATTACGTCTCACCATACATACCGAATGCAGCAGGGCAAATGCCAGGCTCGTGATACGAGCCTGTATGCTTGCATGCATGGAAACGTCGTCTGGTGTCACGGCCTGGTGGATTTTTATGCCCATAAACATCAGCCCGGAAACACCAGCCCGGAGACACAAAACCATATTTTCTGGTATTAACACCAGGCACAACCTGGTGGGTTTCTCCGCCCCAAAAACACCAGCCCAGAAACACCAGCCCGGAAACACCAGCCCGGAAACACCAGAACCTTGTCTGAATTTACACTCTGGTGTTAACACCACATACGGCCTGGTGGAATTTTCGATTGGGGCCGTTTACTTCAAAAGGTCGGAGTAATCATTCGTATAATCGAATGATTAGTCAACGGCGCCAGCCAATCGCTGTTAAGGCGGCTGTACTAAATACCGGCTTTGAAGGACAGGTGCGCGTTTTCCATACAATATTAAATAAAAGTAAATTTTCAGTGACAATGAGGCGGGTGGGCTCATTATGCAAGCAAATGGACAGCATGCCCCACTTCCCCTCGTGAAGTGCCCCCGTGCAGTTTCTTCTTCTAGTGACAAGAGCGCTCATGAAAGGTTTAGGTTTACGGGGGTTTGACGGCCCAAAGCGACCCTGGCTATGAGGAACGCCGTAGTGAAGGGGTCCGAAAATTTTGATCACCCGGGATTATTCAATGCGCACTGACATCACAGTACACGGGCCTCTAGAATTTCGCCTCCATCGAAATTCGACCGCCACAGCTGGGATCTAACCCGCGCCTTTTGGGTCAGCAGCGCTCACGAAAGCTAAAAGCAGGCATGTTATCAGGTAACTTCTACCACAGGCACTGGAAGGCACTACTCTTTGTAGAGAAATCATAAAAAGACATTTACACAAAAGACTTTGTGCGAAGGGCAGTATGTGCCAGCACCTTTCTCCTTTTTTTTTCTTTATTGTGTCACGGATTCTCTCCGTGTAGGGGGCTGAGGTAAAGGCAAAATGCCCGACAGAGCCTCTGCGCCCCCACAGTTCAAGGCAGCATAAAGTGTCATTTACACACATATTTGCTAAACATTTTTAGCACACAACAGAAAGCAAAAAAAAATCAGTAATTTAGATCACATGTCTTCACAGCATTAGTTTTTCTTGAACATGGTATATTTTAAAGAGGAAGAAAAGGCATATGCATGGGTATTATGTAATAACAAAATTGGCTTGCATCAGAAGCCAATCAAAGAAAAGAAAAACCACAATTAATTGGTCCGAAAAATAAATCGCATATGCAGTAAATAGATCAGTACATACAAGCATTTCAGAAATAAACAAGGTTTAGACTGATGTGTAGGGTACATGCTGAAACAATGGCAAATATATTGTACAACCGAACAGAGAAATTACTTAACATAATATAACATAAATAATAGAAATAACATAACATAATGCAACGTAGCTGAGGTTACATGTGTTATCAGGGATGAGCGCAAGTTAACAAAAAGAGAATGCAATGTCACTGCCCACTAATAGCTTTTTACAGTTCTTTTTGAAGTTGTGGAAGGATTGTGTGTATTGTACATTAAAGTGATCACTGTTTAATATGTTAATTGTTTGATAATTCAATGTTTGCCTTCCGTAATTAGTTCTTGTGGCGGGCTTGAGATGGTGTGATCTACATATTGGGTATGAAGTGCAACTGTCTACGGGTATTGTGCGCAGCCTATTTTTATAAATCCACTGAAGTAGTTTGAAATAATAAACTTGATCTGCTTTAAGCATGCTGTGTTTAATGAAGAGCGGTTTTGTTCGGAGTCCTCGTTTGTCACCAATATAGTTTTCACACATTCTCAATATTTTCTTTTGTATGATGATTAGTTTGTTGTAGTTTGAAGCTGTCGTAGTTCCCCATACTAGAATGCCGTAACTGAGTTTTGAATAAAAAAGTGAATAGTATAATGCTTGCTTCAAGCAGGTGGGTAGTATATTTTGTATTTTATACATGCAACCAGTAACTCGAGATAGCTCACTTTTTAATTTGTTAACGTGAGTATTCCATGTAAGGTCCTCTGTAAACCATACGCCCAAGAACTTTTGCTCTGTGACTTCTTCCAGTAGCGGTCCTCAAATTTCAGATGAACACAGTAGGGGTCTCTTTTATTTCCTAGCGTCACTCTGAAAATCTCTGAACATCTCTACGCTGCGGATGGACCATGTTCTCCTTGTCCATATTCATAAGAAACTTCACTGGAGGCCAGAGCACCGTGTCATTTGGAAAAGATGGAGGGGGAGGATAGTGAGGCAAAGGAAGAGAGAGAGAGAGGAAAAGGAAGGCTCTACATGAGTACAAGAGAACTTTTTCTAACGCAGTGGCAAAAAAGAGAAAGATGCAAGAAATTTCGCTTGTATATACCTTCTGAATAGGAGATATCGCCACTTAACGTTAGAATCCAAGTCATGGTGCCGTGAATTTCATAAAAGTGGGATTCGACTGCAGTTATCAGCTGTCTTGAACAAGCAGGAATACTGATACTAAAATAATTATTCAGCTAAAATTTTTCGTGTTGTGCACCACCAGATACATGCAAAAGATCTTAATTAAGAAGCAATGGCCTGTGGAGGCAAACCGAAACTGGTGTAATAATTACGGCAAGTGTTTTCATGTTTTGAAGTGTGGGAAAAAAATGTTGAGGAACTGTTGGCAAGATCATGCACGAACAATGGCTGTTGGTGTTCCATTAGTACTGGCTGTTGAATAGTGTGCCTAGTTCGAAGAGCTACAGTTTTGCCGACCGTGCATGCAAGTGGCAAAAATCCGGTCCTCCTCTGGGGCTTCGAACGCTTTTACAGCATGGAAAAAGCATTGTTTTGATTCTCTGAAACTTTTTAACCGAATATTTTGGTGCACCTCGTATCATGTTGCGAGTTAAACCTAGTTGATTATTAAGAAAAAACATGCATGTGTTTTCTCTGTGCAGCTGCCAATAAAGCAATTCTTATTTTACGGCTGAATTTGCACGAAACTGAGGCTAGTACTGTACTGATGACTTGCGACATACATGTGTTGTCACATACATACCATCTGTCAAACTTCCAGCAGGCTCATTGATTTCATGGCCAGGTTCCTTATTCAGTTCCTTTAATGGACTACGTTGCGCAGTATGTTTAGATTCTGACCTGA
The DNA here is from genome assembly GCF_055824585.1 of Amblyomma mixtum. Lineage (NCBI taxonomy): Eukaryota > Metazoa > Arthropoda > Arachnida > Ixodida > Ixodidae > Amblyomma > Amblyomma mixtum. Next base: position 418,675,974 of record NC_143014.1, on the reverse strand, counting down.
AAAGACTTGATCTCAAAGTCTACTTCCAAATGCACAAAAACAAGCAAAAATCCAGTGCAGAAAGAAACCTAAATGAAATATCACTGTTACTCTGACACTGCCTTGAAATTAAAACAGCACTGATTTTTTGAATATTGTCTCCGCTTGTATGCCTCGTTTTTTGTGCTGTCCCGAAGTTTCCTCGGGGAAGTAGACTGGAATCTAAGAGATTATTTCATCAACTGCGGCTACTGTTTATAACAGGGAAACGCTCAAATAATGGGCGTTTTTCTTTACTGTTATGTCAGCTTGTATGCTTCATTTTTTGTGCTGTATCACAGTTTCATCGCTTAAATCGACCAGGAATTACTCTAAAAGACTTTTTATGAACCACCGCGGTTGTCTATTGTGAGGAAACGCTCAAACATTGGGAGTTTTTTTTTGTTACGGTTTTCTGCCTAGATGCTCACCTCCAACAGTATTACATATTGGGCGAGTTGGTTGACATACATCTTGCAAACTTTTAACGCGAAAAACACGGACAGAAAGAGTAGACGACACGAGCACTGGCTAACAACTGGAAGTTTGTTCGAAAACACGTAGGAATATAAAGGATGAAGGTGCGATAAAATCGTTGCTCAAAAACCAAAAGAGGAAAACTAAACACAACAATCACCGCCAGCCCCTGCTATCAAAGCGAAAAACACTTGTCCAGATATGCTACCTCTTTCTCCCGTATAGCAATAGACCGTTTGGCCACGCACGTGTTTTGAGCCTTGGGGATATAGTATGCCTCATAAATTCCCCTGCACAACACGTTGTCATGCTTGTACACAATCGTAGTGTTGTCAAGGTCCGGCGAGCACATGCAGGTCTCGAGTTCCTTGCACCCACGGCAGTGCAATACAAAGTTCGAAGAAACCGGTTTCATACAGTCCAGTGAGTTCTTGTGTTTTCTACGTGTTCTCGAATAAACTTCCAGATGATAGTCAGCACTCGTGTCGTCTACTCTTTCTGTCCGTGTTTTTCGAGCTAAAATTTTGCAAGATGCTCACCTTGTGGAGCAGATTTCTTCATAACTATTGTACGTAGATTGACCCGGTTTATTATGCTGCACCCCTAACACCATAGTGTAGGCCAATACATTTTTTTCTCAAATTTATGAATTTTAACTTTTTTGTAAGGAATTTCCTGCTCACTCTAGATAAGTCAACAGATACTGCATTGCAAAAAAATCAAAACCAAAATTTGTGCTTGGTGAAAAGAATTCTAAGAATGTCGTGACGTGCAGCATGCCAACAGAAACGAAATATAAAACTAGCCTTCGGATGTATTTTACACTGCAGGTTCCTCACAAGATTCGGAGGAAAAATACATATTAGGAAATAATTTTCTGGAGATATAACTGTAAAATTTTGTGAGAGTACTCAAACTTATATCTAACATGCTAGAAAATTTCATATAAATGCATGAAAAAAATTAAAAAAACGTTTGTTGAAATTCAAGTCCCGCAATATATAGATGTGATCACCTAAACAACCACAAACCAAATGTTCCAGATTCTGAATTTGGGGAACCTCATCCCTCTAACCTACTGCAGATGATTACCTGCAGCGTATCTCGTGAATTAACTTGTAGGTACATGCTGATTTGTAGAAAAATGTGGCGTGTTGAACAAAGCGAGAACAGAAGTAGAAGAGTAAGCTAGTTAAGAATCAGGTTACATATAAACAACTAGCCTGGAGAGCTCTGCGAAAGCAGATACTGCTTTTGGGAAACCTTGGCAGCAGGATTAGCAAAGATTACAAGAGGATAAAGGCTTGGCTGCAGAGAAACAGCTCAAGTAATTACCAAAACTTCCTTGCCCAAAATCAGATGTGCCATAACAGCACATCCCTATAGTGGCTAAGTATTTTTAGTGCTTTGCATATGAAATAATTATAAATTTTAGCCTGCAGCATTGGAATATACTGGTAACTTTAATGAAGAATATGGTTACAACTGAGCTACTTTATTCATTCAAGTTGAAAAGGGGCACTGGTCTTAGTGCCATGATTGCCGGTTTTCAACAAATCGCAAAACGGGGTTGTGTTCAGTATCTGCCAAAGCTGAGGCCACGCAATGGGAATATTTAGCATTCATTTATAACGAAACAAAATGTCACAAGTCTGCAAAAGAAGAATACGGCATGAAGGACAAGCAGATGGGGGCCAACGTGTAATAACTGCTTAGCAGCATGTGGACGTTGCCCGTTACTGCCTCTCGTCTCCCTTCTCTCACCCAAAAACCCTATACTTTCCGCACCTACCTTCCTGGCATTGCCATTTAAAGTGCTACACAGCAGTTAACCGGTACAATTAAGCAGAACTGTTAGGCAGAACTGCCCGGAATTAAAACTAATTTTAGGGATATTCCAGTGCAGCACAAAAATTCATTTGCATACCAGACATGCTTATTGCACTTTTTATGCCCTCCATTAACCTTTCAACGCATTGCTTGGATCGAAACAGACAAGCACTACGCAGCTGGTACTGTTCACCGACTGAAACTACTGCTACTGCGATACGAACTCATGTACAATTATCTGAGCGCCATGACTGAAGGAAATGCTCATTTACGGCATATACATAGCTCAAGAAGCAGAGTATGTGCCATGCTTTCTGCTTCTACTCTTGACAGCAGTTAAAGTAGAGTTAACATGTAACATGCCAGACGCAATACCTGCATGAAACAGTGCGAGCTAGATGGTGGTGGTGGAAAGTTAAGCATGTAGATGGAAATGGAAAGAAGGTTGTCTGCAATGCGTAGTTTGATTTGAGCTTTATCGCAACTGCATGCGACAGTCATCGTTGGTGGTTCTCAGGTTGCACTCAGTGTGGCTGTAGACTCAAATATTTAAGTTATAAAACAGCGCTGTGCTTTGGTATTCAATGTCTGGAGAGGACGTCGGTCAATTGGCTAATTCCTGCTCAAGCCTTCAAAATTGTGCACGGTTTCAGTGATCAATGGTGCACTAACTTGAGACGGGCCCAGGCCTGTTGTCTCTTGCGTGCATATTTAAACTGGCACATCTGCGCCTGCTCGGCAACGGGCTGTTCCTCCAGGCTCTGGCCTAAGTGGATAAGCCGTGCTCCTTCTTGTGCACGGGGAGTTGTTGTCTTCAGCAGCTGCGCGACGGATGCCCGGGACTCGACCAGTGCCCTGGATGGCAGTAGCGGCCGGCGCGCCTCGCCTTTAGGAAAGGCTTCTACTGGTGGACTTGCAATAGCGGCCCTTGCTGCAGGAAACAAAGAGCAGAGCCAGCACTGCAACTATGCATTGTTATCTCAGATGAAAGAAAAAATGAAAACGTAAAAGGCAATATCTGTACTGCCTCTCAAAGGCTCTCTCAATGGCACATTGGCTGTAGCAAGAAATAAACGTACATCAAGAAAATGTGGACTGTTGTATCTTTGTTGTCAGTTAATTAAAACACCCTGGAGACAGTTTACTCAGCGCTGTAGACTAGGTGGGCGGCTATAGCTTGCCTGACTACTGGAAGATGCTGAGGAAGGTAATGAACCCTGAAACCACTAAATCAGCTATTGAAGTGAAATTCTTTTCAGATTGCCCCTCCATAGTATTTAACATATCTCCCTACCGAATGAAAGTAACAGAAACTATGGTGAGATTTCCTGAAAAGATTTAAATGTAATGCGTCCTCGCTCATACTCCAAAAAAACAGCAGGCTCACGTAACCTAGTCCTTTCTTAGATATAGCCAAGCACTATCTCTCATGAGCCAAACAGATGGTAAGCTCATGCCGCTGAGGAATCGCAGGCCTTGATACCGTAAAGGTCCTTTGAGATCAAGTGAATCAGGGTAACTGCCATTTTGGAACAAGATAGTTTCTTGAATTGATCTTGCAGAAAATTATGCAACAGTCACTATGACATAAATCGTGGACATAACAGTTTTATACAGTAGAATCTCACTGATACGATCACAGTTGATAAGAGTTCGTAAATGCCTGGCTGTAGTGCATAGTGCACAATGGGCAGAATTCAATGAGTTCCTAACCCTTTCCCATCCTGCTGCAAATGATACGAACCAAGAAATGTGACAGTGCTCTCGAGCACTACGTGCTGCCCACAGAGTGCCAGTGACGCGGCACGCATAGCAAGATGTGAGTGGTGGCACAGAGCCTGCACTTCGCCGATGCCGCCAGTGGGCGGTGGCTCACAGCCATAAATACTAAATCCGGGCAGACGAAAACAGACCTGAGTGAATGCGTTTCCAATGGTTCTGCATACTGATTTTCGTCGGTTCTGATTATATGAATTTCGAAAAATATTTAAATATTTGTCATGACTCCGTGAGATGCTTACCATCAAGATTGCTCTCCATTATGTATACGCCAGAAAAATATTAACCATAGACTGTGCTGAATGAATAAAATTATAATGGGAAGAGCAGACACACATGCACATTAGCATGTTCCGTGACAAATGTCAACACCTCTATATATTGAGGCTCTAACGGATATTTACTACAAAAGTGGCATGGGTTGATGACAGTCTGTGTCATCAACACAAAAGTAGAGGTAAGCTTGAAACGTTTGCAGTGGGCTGAAAAGCGTGTGCAAACAAAGCTGCATTGTCTTTGTGCTGCCACAACACTATTATCGGGCCTTTGGCAGCTCTGCTGCTTTGGGCTCAGATGTATGACACTGATTTTAAAATCCAAAGGCCACTGCATCAATGCCTCCACTCTGGGTATTTTTGCCGAACTATGGCGGACCTGGGCACATACAAGCTTCAATTCACAGTAGAGTTTTACTCTAGTTTTATTGAATACTATATACAAGTAGAAGTGCGCACAAAAAACAAGGTTGTACATTGGCTCCTGAATGGAGAAAGAAGGGCTGCAGACCATGTGAAAATGCCGCAGTATCCTCAACTTACACTGTTGCCAAGAGTGTGGTACATGTCACCTCCTCAAGCATTGCCCTTTCTCAATAACAGTTTCACTGGTATTCATAAAGGTGTTTCTTTTCTCTATCTATGAATATATGCAGGGGCTTGGAAGCCATACGAAAATTTTAAATTTCGAATTACGTACTAAAGGAACTGGCTCTCTTTGTCATGTCCGAAAGGAATTCTAAATGCTTGGCATTCAAAACATCTGGGAGCAGTGCAACCAAGAGAACCCTTAATATGAGCATTAACAAACAAAAGGACTAATCTGACCATAGGGAAGGATTGTGTGAATTATAGAAGGAAGTTGCCACAGAAGACCATGCATTCTATTGAGACTTTTTTTATCCATAGAACTTCCGTGACCACCTTGATAACATTCTATTTACGCTACAATAATGAAACAGCCTAAAGATTTTCTTCTCAATATTTTCTTTGGAGCAATCGAAGGCTTTATGCCCAAATGAGCATACCTAGTTGTGCAGCTGAGAAACTATATAGACCAATTTAAAACGCTATTTTTCAATATGGAAGTCATGCTTTCCCTCCTCGATCATTGGCATCTGCAAACCAAGCCCTTACAGACATGCCAGTGGCCACCCCGTACCTAGGTAGTAATGTGCACGGCATTAACTGAGATGCTTTGGTATTCTGAAAACTATAAAGCATTGGGCTGAGCTTAAGACTGTCCCTAAACTAAAACTGTCTACGTCTACCACATATACCTGCAACTATTTTTTGCATATTGCAGTGCTGCTGGTGCAGCAGCGCTGTCAGCAAAGTGGCAGTCGAGTGGTGTGAGAAAAACCTCCTCAACTTCTGGCCAAAGAAAGTTTCGCCGTGAAATTCCCCGCATCGCAGTCCGTAGGACTTCACTCTTTAGATGATGGTGTAGAAAACAAGCATGCTCTTTCAAGCACAAACCGAACGAATCGCTGAACCGTGCTCTTAAGAAGGCCTAAAGAAAAGTGACCCCAGAAGACACCACGGCTATTTTAGTTCTGAGATGCGCCTACGAGCCTGTTTTGAAGCATAACATGGACACACTGAACTTGAAATATGAGCATTTGCACAGAATTGAATGTCCTTTCCGATAAAGAAGCATGCTTCATTCTATTTTTGCATATAAAAGTTGAGGTTGTTTTTTCGTGTCACAGCATTTTTCGGTTACCCTGTACGAACAGTGCCAAAATGGCTAAAAGGCTATTATTTAGAAATGCCATACCCATGTTGGCCACTTCCTTGTCTTGCAGCTGTCGAATCACAGCTTTCAGCTGCAGCTCTTTCTTCTTGGAAGCCTCCTCTTGAAGCTTCAGCTGGGACTGTTGGTCCCGCAGTGCATTCTCAAGGGCATCCAAACTGCAAGGTAGCAGTAGCCACTGCGTTATATGACGTTCAAGCAGCTAGCTCTAAGGTCACTGGCAAGATCCTCAAACACTCCAAACTTAAGGGCCACGAAATTAGCTCCAGGGAGTTAGAAGAAGTATTTTTTCACGAATAAGATGCATTAAGAGAAAGAAAAACATGACTGACAACTGATTGCATCACCTGTGAGTCGCTGAAATGGAAAAGGAAACTGGAAAGTTGCAGGTGCTACTTGTCATGCAGAGGCAACGATAAAGCCTCTGTCCTCGCCACCACGAAACGAACAATCGGTGACACCATGAGCATAGCCTGAATTTTTATTTTTGGTGAGGAGGGGAACCAGATGTTCAAGTTCATGTTAAATGGGAGAGGAGGGTATATTTCCGGGTCAGGAAGGTAATCTAGTTTCAGTGCGGCTAGCGCCCAAAAAGCTATGCCTCGTTTAATTTTTTCATGCATTGTTCATGTCAATGGGCAGCTACTGCTCCTACATATCCTTGCATTTGGCCTCAACTGCGCATTCTTTAAACAGTGCCTGTGAGCGCCACTTGCAGCACGGCTGAGTGCAAGCATAATAGGCGCTCAAAACTCAAGGGGAGAAGCTGGTCTTGGAGAAAAAATTTTTAATAAATTTTTCAGGGAACATAAGCACTTGCATGCTTATTCTAAACATGCCATTTCCCCGCCGTGGTGGCTCAGTGGTTACGGCGCTGGCTTCTGACCCGAAAAAAGCGGGTTCGATCCCGGCCGCGGCGGCTTAATTTCGATGAAGGCGAAATTCTAGAGGCCCGTGTGCTGTCCGATGTCAGTGCACGTTAAAGAACCCCAGGCGGTCGAAATTTCCGGAGCCCTTCACTACGGCGTCCCTCATAGCCTGAGTTGCTTTGGGACGTTAAACCCCAATAAACAAAACCAAATCAAATATGCCATTTAACTTCATGTAGACCTACAGCTTCTGCTCTTGAGTAATATGTTATGTAAGTTGTGTTTGTGTGCGTGTGTGTGTTGTGTTGGGTTTAATGGAGCATAAGCGGCTAAGGCTATCATGCGCCAAGATCAGGGTATAGAAAACTGTGTTATATAAGATGTTATACAAAAGTTTAAATCAACGGTGGTGTAATGGGCCTACAAAGATATTTTGTGCCATCTAACAAAAATGTAAAACAATCTTTTAGAAGTGACTTATGGTAAAAGCTTTAAAGACGGTCAGGTAACCTCTGCAACCATCCTTGGGTGCGCAACGATGTCGAGGATCCCAATAAGTAGAATGAAAACCTGAGCCTTCTTCTCAGGACGAAAGAGTGGCTGATGTGTGGTGGAAAAAATATACTTGTTGTAAAACGCTTACCATTATTTATTACATCTACAATTCGTTTTAAATACCTGCTATATTTAAAAACTTAACAACCTGTGAAATTTCAATAAGTGCACCTTCACCTAGGATCAATCCTAGATCAAAAAAGGTATACGTTCATTGTAGAAAACTGCAAAATGGTTTTCCCTCAGAGTGTCGAGTTTTGTGTGCGAAAATAAAATATGGTTCACGGTTAGCTCTTCTTCGCATCATTCACATTTGGGCTTGTTTTGTTTTGTTGGCAGAAAATTATGTGTCCGGTGTGTGTGTCCCATACAGAGTCGGGAGATAATCACTTCTTTGAAATGTTCCTGACAGGTGCAGGACTTCCACTGACCTAAAACTAGATTTACTGATTGTAGTTTGTTATTTGCTTCATTGCTCCATACGGACTGCCATTTTTGTCTTATGTTATGATGGACTAAGGTAATGGAATCTTTAAACGGTATATTGGCTTTTTTGATTTGCTTGTCACAAGCTTGAGGAGCGCAGAAGTCTGCTCTCACGTTTCCTTTTATTCCGACATGACTCGGGACCCAGAAGAGTTCAATATTCTGTCCTTGACCTGTGGCTATTGCTATGTTTTGTATTGTCGCCAAGTTGCGGAGCGATTGCATTTCTAGAGTGGAGAGCAGTAAGTAAACTTTGTTAGTATGTGTAAATAATACTGCTTGTGAGCTTCTCGTTTCCTGTTTGCTCAGTGGCTACACAGACGGCGTAACATTTGGCACTGAAGATAGATGCACATTGCGGAAGCCTTACTATTTCATTCTAATTCCCTTGTACCACTGCGCTTCCAACGTAAACATCTGTTTTTGAGCCATCTGTATAGAAAGGTGTGAAAGTACTGTATTTTTCCTCGAGTGCAAAAAAAATTTCGTATTATATGCTGCTGTGGAGTATGATTTTTAGCGAATTGTGCAAGAGTGAAATCGCAAGTTGCAGGAAAAAGGTACTATGGAGGTAATTGACCTCGTCTTGGAGCAATGCCAGGTAATGTGTCTAGTATGCCGCGGTTTTCCCACATCTCTTCGAAACGCAAGAGCAGTGGCCTAGTAGTCTGCGGTTTGTTATTAAATAGTGTTCTTGATGGGCACTTGATGACCGTTTGGTGACCGATGTGTTAGGTAGTGAATGGATTTTTAAAATGTATGAACATGTGAGCATTGTTGTTCTTTCTGTAAGTGATGGTTCGTTTGTTTGTACAGAAAGGCTTTTTATAGCCGGCTTCCTGTATGCACCAATGGAAAGACGCAAACCTAAATGATGTTCCGGGTCCAGTCGTTTCAGGCACTATGGTCTCGCGGACCCATATACTATACAACCATAATCCAGAGCAAAGCGCACTACAGAGCGATAAATTTGTAAAAGACATGACCTATCGGAACCCTAGTGCTTTCGGGAGAGTACTTTAAGTATATTACCGGATCGGGGGGCTTTCTTTTTCAATGCATTTATGTGAGGCAGAAAAGTAAGTTTTCTGTGAGATGTTATGCCTAGAAATTTATGTTTATTGTTAAGGGTGACTCTATTTCGTTCAAATTTAGGGTGGGAGCTTCCTGTAAACCTCGTTTGAATGAGAACAAAATGGCCACTGTTTTCTGTGGAGAAAAGCGAAAACCATTTCTATCCGCCCATGTTGGCAGTTTATTTATTGTTAGCTGTATTTGGCTTTCACATGTTGATACGTTGGTGGATGTGCAAGCTATCTGGAGGTCGTGTACATAGATGAAGTACATAACTGGCCTTGGAATTATTTTACTTGGAGAGTTCATTTTTACAATAAATAGCGTGCTGCTTAAAATACACCCCTGAGGTAACCCATCCTCCTGGTTGAAATTCTTCAATAGGGTTGAAGCTAGGCATACATGGAATGAACGGTTAGATAAGAAGTCTTTTAAGCAGTTCAACATTTTGCCTCGGATGCCAAGCTCTGCAAGGTTGTGAAGAGTCCCGAACCTCCACGCTGTTTCATATGCCTTCTCTAAATAAAAAAATACAGCAAGACAGTGTTTATGAACAAAAGCATCTAGGATAGTATTTTCAAGACGAACTAGGTGATCTGTAGTGGTACATTCCTTTTTAAACCACACTGATGGCTGTCAAGAAGTTCCGAGGATTTAAGAACAAAAGTTCATCTGATATTAAGGCACCAGACAAGCCTATGGGTCTATAACGCCTAAAAGAGATTGGAGGTTTATCAGGTTTAAGAAATGGTACAATATTGGCTTTTCTCCAGACCTCGGCTATTTTCCCGGATATCCAAGCTTTCTTAAAGAATCTTAAAACTGCCGCTATGGCAAGCTGAGAAAGATTTGCAAGCATTGAATAGTGTATATGATCGGGTCCTGAAGCGGTTTTTTGACGGCAGATAGTGCTCTATTGATATCTTGGAGGGTAATTAGACAATTTTATTTTTGGTTTGCACCTCCACTTGTTGGGAGCCTCTGTTTTTCAGCTATATTTTTGCATTTTAAAGATGACTGGCTATAGTGTGAAGAAACTGAAACCGCAGCGAAGTGCTCCCCTAAAATATCTGCCTGTTCCCCTATACTTGTTTGTGTACCAGGTGTTGTTAAAAGGGGGATTGTGAAGGGTGAGTAGCTGTCGTTTAGTTTTCGCACTTGCTCCCAAATAGAAGAGACATAAGCTTGCAATAATGCTTTTTCGGGCTTCCGCCGAAGAGACCGCGCTCGTGCTCTTGCCTTTTTTCAACATAATAATGTTCTCATGTGTTGAATATCTGCGAAAGACTCCCCAGGGATTATTCTGTTGTTTTTTCGCCTATTTACATTCGTGTGTGTGCCAGAATTTGGGGTTCTGGCACACTACTCCTGTGGATTTTGAAATTGATACATGTGCGGCAGAAAGGATGCATGTTGTGAACATTTCATTTATCTCATCTATGGTATAATTCTCTAAACCTATATCCTCCAATCTGGCCTTTTTTCTAAACATTTTCCAGTGAGCTGAATGTAGCTTCCAACGCCGTGGTTTCGTGGGAACGACTGTTGGCGAGGATGAGAGACATTATGACAGGGACACGATCGCTTCTATATAGATTGGCTAAAACACTGCAGTTAAAATCGTTACAAACAGACGGTGACCTAAAAGATAAATCTAAAACACTCATTTCCCCGAGGTTGGAGAACACTAGAAGGGTTTACCCGAGTTCAGTAAACAGACTTTAAGGCTTAGGATAAAATCCTTTATAAGATGTCCTCTAACGTCCGTTTTCTCGCTTCCCCAAAAACATGAATGTGCATTAGTCTCCAGCTACCAGGTATTGCTCTGCTAGCTGCTCTAGAAGAACCTGTAAGTCGTGAAGTGTTACCTTAAGGTGCGGATCGATATATAGAGAGCACACTGTAATGGTTTCATGTGCAAGCAGAGTGGCTGCGATAGCTTATTACAGTCTTGTTCTTGATAAGTACGCCTCCCTATGATGGCTACGCCTCCCGACAGCCTGCTGACCTGCTCTCGATCACGGCGGAAAAATAATAGTATCATTCTTAGGGAAGTTATTTTTTGGGGGACCTAAATTTGTCGCTCGTAGACATTAGTCGACAGGAGCGTGTGCTCCGAGTATGTATTTTATATCACTGCAGTTGTTTATAAATCTTTTACAGTTCCATTGTATTATGAAAGCCATGTTAATTTTGTGCTTCTATCGAGTGAAATCTAGATCAAGCTGTTTATGGCCCCGTAACTCGGGGCCTCTCTTTTATTGACCGATGCAGGGAGCTCTGCCGACCGTCCGAAGTGGACGGCACGGGGCTGCCCTGCCTCTGCGGTTGCGCTGAACGACCGTGCAGAAGGCACGTTCACGTTCGAGTTCGACCTCGACATGTGGAAGGTCTTGAGGTCCGTCGACACGGGGGTCTGCGCAGCCTGATTTAGAGTTGGCGGAGTAGTGTTAGCTACTCCACCTGGGGACGCGGATGGCCCCGCCACAGGCTCACTGCGTGTGGCCTGGACAGGTGCCGAAGCCTGGTGGGGTGCACTGCGCCCACGCACCACATCAGCGAAGTTGGGTCTTGCTGTGAAAGAAAATGATTTGGTGAGCGCAAAACGCCCTCTCGCTTCTTTAAATGAAATGTTCTCCTTAGTCTTTATGGTGATTATCTCTTTTGCTTTCTTCCAGGACGGATACGCCCAGGAGTATGCTGCATGTTCCCCTTCAAAGTTTTAGCAGCGCGGGGCTGCATCACATTCATCCGAATGGTGATCCTTCGAGGCGCATTTCGCGCAAGTTTTGCGACAGCAGCAACTTTGTGAACCGTGCCCGAACCTTTGACAATTGAAACATTGGCGGGGGTTGGGTATGTGTGGTCTTATCTTTCAGATATCTCACTTCGTATGTGTCGGGTAGTGTGCCGATGTTGAACGCGAGGATTGGATGTTTTGTGTCTATTTCCTTGTTGTCCTTCTGGATCTTGATTCGGTGTACGTCTATGACGTCTTCGTCACTCAGCCCTTTTAGCATCTCTTTTTCAGTGATGTGGACAAAACCATTTTCGGATATTATGCCCCTGACAGTCTTCAGAGATGGGTGTGAACTCACGGAGACAGCAATGCTCTGTACAGATACAATGTTTACGAGTTTCGAATGCTCGATGTTGTCACGCAGTTCGAGCAGTAAGTCACCACTGGCCATTTTTGATACCTTGTAGCTAATGCCCAAGGCTTCTGTCAAACACTTCCATACCAGGAAGGGAGATAGGATTCTTGCTTGTTTATCTTGCACTTCACTATGGATGACATGGTATTTAGGAAAACTGACTTTTCATTTTTGAAAAAAAAAATCATCTGCATCCATCCATCCTTTCTTGAGAGAGCGATCATGTTTGGAAAGAGGGGGAGCAATAAAAAATGTTAGTTTTTTGGTCATCGTGCAAGCCACCCTCTATGAAGCCCAACAAGGGTACGGGACAGAAACGTGCGCGCAAGTCCTGCCCACGCCAGCTGTACACCTCAACTATAACCAAATATGACGCAACTCAGGGTGGTTGGCCACACATGGTTAACCATAGCCGCCTTTGAAAAGTGAAAAACCGAGAAAAGAGGAGGAGACAGGAGAGTTGTAAGAAAGAGATAGGAAAGTTAAAGATGAAGTGGAGGACAGGAAAAGGCAACTGCCGATTGCCCCCGCTCGGGTCAGGCCGGAGGTGCCGTCTACTGGAAGCTGGGGCCAAAGTGGTGTGTTGCCTCAACCGAGGCAAAGGTCCAAGCGCTCGGCATCGGCTCAACCATCAGGATCCCCTTTTCCCTGGACACGGTGATGCCACGCACGGCTAAGCGTGGTTGCTCGGGTCCGTGGTGGTGCACTGCTCACCATCATCCCCCTGCGGGGATGTCCCTGCGGATGCTCAGGAGCCCGTGGTGTCGCAACTCACCAACATCTGCATGCTGCAGATGCCTCCGCGGGCATATGTTATGTAAGATTTTGGAGAGAAACTAAAAAGTTTTCCTTCAGGCAAATGGCTGGTACCCATGCCATTGGTTTGCCTTGGCATCAAGGAATGCAATCAGGGTAAAATTACCACTGTGCCTATCACTGAACTGGAGTAGAAACGGTTTTGAAGTTGCCACGCAGAAACGACTACTTCATATCGCCATTACTCAAGTTTTATGACAGGTAATATGATAAATTTAATGCGTATGTGCGAATAGTGCTTCTTTGGTTCGATGAAATAATTTGAATACTTTTGGCACAAAAAAGCTTCAATGGCCCAATAGACATTTTCAAAATCATGTTTGTGTTGAACACACAAGGCTATTACATGAAAAACGAAGACAGAATGCTCTGATGCTTTGTCACACTCAATGAAGTTGTGTTGACTTTGTGCAGAAACGGCTACAGGAAATCGACGAGGGGTGTCAGAACTATATGTGGGGTCTCCAACTGCTGCTCCTAACAGAAAATGCGTCGTTGCCCAGCTGTTGCTTTTAAGTGATGACTCCTTAAGCGTACGCACCGCGCGCATAGCGGCACCCCACGCAAGACAACGTAAAAGGAAGCCTATTTCTACGTGTCTCGTACTAGTTACCCTTAATGCTCATGAACGAGTGCTGGCGCTGTGGGATATTCCCAGAGGCATAGAAGCAAGCCAAGGAGATCATCAGTCCTAAAGCCGACAAGCTCCTTATCCTTGAACACTTATGCCCTATCTCCCTCACCTCCTGTGTGGGGAAGCTCACAGAGCACATCACCTTCGCGACGCTCACAACCTGCGTTGTGGAGGATGGGCTCCCTTCACCCACTATGATTAGATTCCGTGCCGGTGTCTGTGCACAGAGCATCCTAACTCCCCCTACCTCCCTCACTACACACGCGATCCTCGGGCTGGACCTCAGAAAGACTTCTGACAACGTCGCCCACAAGCGTTCTTGCAGGGTCCTCAAACCGTCCGGAAGGCCCGGACGGATTCCATTCAACCCTCACCTTCAATCCCGCAATATGCCAATGCGTAGACCCGACCATTCGTCTCATCTACTGCATCACCTGGAAGAATAGAGGGCTTCGAAAGCACGAAGAGTAGAGTCTCATACAAGCCTTCATACTAAGTCTCCTCGTTTACTTCCTCCAACACTTCACCCTCTTGACAATGAAAACTGGACAATACATACATCCTGTTGTAGGTACGAATTGCGCACAAAAGACACACACAGGAAAACACACGAGAGAGACTGAAAGAGCGCTCTTTCAGTCTCTCTCGTGTGTTTTCCTGTGTGTGTCTTTTGTGCGCAATTCGTGCCTACAACAGTATGCACCAACTCGCCCAACAAGAAGTTCTTAACATACATCCTCATCCGCAGCCGCCCTCCAGACACCTCCACTATCCGGCTTCAGGCATTAGGCCTCTACAACACGGACGCGAACTCATAGAAGGGGACCTTAGTGGGCCAACTTCGCACCTCTCGTGCACGATGATTCGAATCAAAATTGTGAGGAACTGTTAGTCGTACAGCATTCCAGGTGGTGTCACAGTGTTCCTCTTTGGATATACCTTACATGTTTTAGTCAGGTTGGAGGCTAGCTTGCGACGGGTTCGAGCCGATGACGTATGCACTTTCAGTTGCATGCTTTAAGGTGCGGTTGAGATGTCCACCAAGATGTCGAGATGTGAGAGCTACTGCACCCTTTTCTTTCCTTAAAACACATGCTTTCTCAATCCTACACAAAGGCTCACTGTCTATCTTCATGCTCGCGCCGTCACACCTGTTTAGTGAATTTCACGCGTAGAAGAGAGGCTCAGACTCGTTCCGCACAAGTGAAGAGAGCTATGCGTCCTTTGATCAAAGAGATTTACTACAGCGCGATCCGCTTCCGCGAGGCGCCACTGGGCGCGCGCGCATTGCCTTGAGGACGCCACAAGGCGCCGGCCAGTTGTTTGCCCGCCTGCCCCGTCGGGACCAATCAACGCGTGCACGGCCCGCGGACGCGGATCGGGCTGCGCTAAAAATCTATTCGGAGGACGCGCGGCTCCCTTAACTTCTGCGTAACGAATCTGAGCTCATTGCAAGCAGCTGCCGCTCTACCACACATAGAGATCTATTGATGTCACCGCTCTGCCGGTAATGGCGCGTGTCCACTGCAGCCACAGACACCTGGAAGGTACAGATCTGGGCGCCGCGCTTCCGCCTGCTCGCGTTTTTCCGCGTGCATACGCAGCCCGGCTCCAGCATACGCGCTGAGTCGGGGTTTTTGTTGCCGGCGCGGCGATGCTATAAAAAAGGCAGAGCCTCCTTTTACTTTAAGGATGCCGGGCGTGTAAGCACCCAGTCCCCAGTCTAGCCCTCGTTTGTTTAAGCTTGCCGCCGTCGCACAGAGGCACTATGTTCTGGCACTGTGCGTCCCACCAGCGCCCGCACGGGTGCGGAGTTCTTGAGGTGCCCATTCATAGTGCAGATTAAAGATGCTAAATATTTTCTTTCTGGGAGCACCACGTGATAGTGTTAATCGTGCATCTTTTGACATTTCAACGCTCGGTCTAATACCGCAGCTGAAGGTTGCAACAACCATCATATGCGGTAGGCCTGCGTGCCCTTTTAAATGTTAAGCGCAAGAAGAAACAAGCGTTTCTTTCCATAAGATCCCTGCAGACGCAGCACTTGACGTCGACTACTTTTTTGCCAACTCTAGATGTGGCAGCCGTTGCACTTATTGGAGTTTCCATTTATCTCGCGTAATGAGCGAAAAATTGCATGCAGTTAGGGAGTCAAAGCAAAACTTTGCTATGGAGGCACTGATCAGCCATTAAGACAGGGGTGGTCTCAACTCTGGTCTCTACTGGTCTCTACTACTAAGAACTCATTACAGCTGTTTATTCTCTGAAGAAATATGTGGAGATAATGCTATCAGACCGAAAAGTTCTGAAATCTATGAAGCACTGCTTGCAGCACACTGTCAGTGTAATCACAGGCTCGCCTGCATGAAATGTGAAAGCTGCAAAAACAACCAAAGGAAACCTTTCGTAGAGCTCATATGCGGAAAATTCATGAAGCCGCAGTTTTCAAACCATGCACTGGACAAGCGACAGAAATGCAGTAGCTAAAATGTAGCAGAACAAGCGGCTGTCCCGCAAACTACTGAAGCTTCGTGTGTTTGTGGTGTCACTGCATTTAATGGCTGTAAACTCATAACTTTTGTTTTTTTTAGTGAAGTGATGTTTTTGCTCCAGACACTAAACTGGGATGGCAGAGTTATGAATAGGGGAATCTTTATCTTCTCCTATGTGTCTATTGGTATCAATGATTTGTGCCTTCGTTCATGTACGGGATAACCAGCCTGCTCATTTGGTGGCTTTGTTTGTGATAACGAAGTCATTTTTCCATTGTAGATCTTTTATTTGCTGTGAATGTTTTTCATTTTTAGCTATAGCCAGGACTGCTGATAATATTGTCACGTAGTGGTGACTGCAGTCCGGCGAACAGGAACACAGCGAGAATGTCATCGAAACGAAACTCTTTATTCGGGCTGACTTGCGCCCGCAAAGAACTGAATCACTCGGCGGCGGCGTAGCAACAAGCGTGCTCGGCGGTCGTCGAACAGAACGACCGCCGCTGTCGGCCGTGCTCTTTTTAAAGCTGGTAGCGAACTTTCGAGATAAAGCTTAGGAAGTTACTAGAACCTTCTGGCGCAAACTAGAATCGGCTCCGTCCCGATGCGATCAATCGAGATAAATCTACGCGCGTCTTGCGTCACAAACGAAGCGATAAAGCGGCGCGTCGGCAGCCTTGAAGCATGAACAAACAAATACTACAAACGAACGCTACAAAGATTCGCGGCAATATGAATAAACAGTGTCGTACTAATTGCTGCCATAAAATGTATAATGTTCTTTTTGCGCTTGATAACTTCCGCAGCATTATGCGCATGGAACCACATTTGATGTTGCTTTGGAGTGAAGCTTTCGTCTTTTTGATGCTGAACTAATTTACGATATCATTGTTACTGGAGCTGTGATAAAAACACGTTTTGTGCTACGTGTACTGTTAGCTGTCGATGTTTTGCCTGTATTCCTGTTTTAGTAAATCAGACTGTGCTAATATTTGCTTTACTTCACGTACTTTCTCAACTCATCGTCAGAACTTGACTATTTTCACACTGCGAAGCTATGCAAACCTTGCAGGCCTATAATTTTCTGAGAATTAAATGCTGTGAGCGTCGCAATAGGGTCTGGCCCACTGCCTTTCTGGGGAGGTACCGGTGAAGCATAGTGTCGTAAGCTAGCGCCACCTCGCGGGAAGCCAGGAAAACAAAGTGGCCCTGAGTGAACAATAGTAGAGCGGCCGGAGTGCCAGGCATCTCAAAGTAGTGGAGGCAGTGCCATAGGAAGTGGACTCTCAGAGAAAATTGGCCCTGTAGGAGCAATAACAGTCATTAGTCCCGAATAGCAGCGCGAAAGGAGCAACTGCGACCACGTGCAAACCTCACGGACCAAATGCTTAGTCCTTGGCCTGAAAAGAACAGAAGCACGAATGGCAGAATTTGCTCTCTGATTCACCGTTACTCCTCAAGCAAACATGGCAGCACCCTTCAAAGCAAGATCCCTCCATTAAGACTCATTTCTCGTTGTTAGTACCCTGTTCAGTGTATGCACTGGGGATAAATTGGGTACCGGTCTTTGGCTTTGTCTCATTTCGTAAATTTACTTTCGTTTAAATCTAGAGTGACAATTCTGCCGCTTCTAGGCTTAAGAGGTTGGTCGGTTTCTTGTCAAAAATGGTTCCTGTCCTAACAACCGGACGGTGCCACTAGGCTGAAGCTTTGCTGAAGTTTTTGTTCTGTCTCTCTTTTCACATGCTGCACTAAAAAGGGGAATGTGAGAAATTGTGTTATGTCCTGGAAAATACCAGCGTTCAGCGTACGTAAGCGTGAATACGCTTATGGTAAACCTACATCATCAATTTATATTTTTTTCTAACCAGATCTATGTACGCCACGAGCGGCGTCGTAGTCACAAGGAAGTGTGAACGAGGCATCATTTTAACAGCAGCGGATTTCGCTCGCTCTCGCTGCCGAGTGCCCAATTGTCAATGAGACATAAGATCACTGACAGCCCTGCCGCTGTCCGTGCCGAAGCGGATAGATTGTTTTGTGTGAGAAAAAGGCTTGGTGGAACCGAAGTGACCGGCAGCTCATCAAGCGCATAAAAATACATAACAAGTGCATAAAGAAATACTACATGCTGTATGTGAGTGGAAAGGCTTAGCGTTAAGCGAATATAAGTAGTTTCATTTCGTTGCCGTTTGTTCGCGAGTTTGTGTAAGGCTTTGTAAGTACCGGTGACCCTTAGTGAAATGGTGACAGGCAAATATTCCATTCCTCGTAACCGCTGCCCTTTAGTAACAAAAAATGAAGTGAACCACGAGCTTTTATATTCGTTTTAAACAGGCTTCTATGTGCAGTTACCAGTCGTTACAAATACGACCACCTTATCTGCAAAAAAACGAAACGAAGACAATAATTTCTGGTTACCAAAGACCACCCGTAAGGCATGCATGGTTCAACATTTCATTCTTCGGATAAAAAGTGAAATTTACACTCCTGTGCGTATGCTTTAAGGCTTACTGTAGCTTGTTGCGAATCATACGGCAGAAAATCGCCATACTTTGCTCTAAACAGAAATCTGTTTCATAAACGTATGAGCTTAAAACCCAAGCAGTGTGGGTGCTTTGTGTATAAGGCTTTTATTTTCTGCGCCACACCGTCTGCTCTGGTGGTCTGGTCATATGCGAGCTCGGTTCTCAATCCAAAGGTTGTGGGTTGGAATGCTGGTATTTTAATGTGTGCTTATTTCTGTTTGCTTTTTTGTTGTTATATGCCGCCGCCGCAGTGGCTCAGTGGTTATGGTGCTCGGCTGCTGACCCAAAAATCGCGGGTTCGATCCGGGCCGCGGCGGCTAGAATTTCTTTGGAGAAATTCTAGAGGCCCATGTACTGTGCGATGTCAGTGCACGTTAAAGAACTCCAGGTGGTCGAAATTTCCGGAGCCCTTCACTACAGTGTCTCTCATAGCCTGAGTCGCTTTGGGACGTTAAACCTCATAAACCTCTTGTTGTTATATGTAATAAGTACTGGCGCCCAAACTGAGTGTTGAACCTCTTTTCTAGAGGAACAACAGCTAGACCCTTTGAAGTTGGTCCCGAAAAGGAATCCCGAAGTTACTCCCCAAAAAGACTAACCTCTCACCCCCTTTATTCGCTTTTGTCTTAAGAGTGTTTCCTGAACCGAAACAACATATAGCAAAATCTGCAGACAGGTCATTCACTCGAGACGAATATTTCGAGATTTCGAGAACTAAACATCGGAATCGAATTGAATATTCAGTACATTACTATTTGACAGAATATATGAAATTGTCTTAATTGTACGCTTAATGCACTCTTTGATGTCAGACAAACTAATGGCAAGTTCCTTTCAGCAAGTTCCTCGCAGCAAAAGTTCGTACAATTTCTTTACAAAACCTTGCATAACATATTACATAATTTTGCAAGCACTAGTTCTACATGAAATTAAATCTTCTGTTCGGAATTATGGCACACAAAAGTATGTTCCATGAAATTTCATAGCTTACTCTTCATTAATTAGAATTTTTTTCTAGGACCGGCTCCCTCACCCAACCCATCGCACATTAAAACCACACATAGACAAACAGCCCTGATTAAGAACCCTCATAGCCTGTCTCGGGATTCTAATCAATGTGCGCCTCCAGAGTTCCAAGGGGTGTGTATAAAGAGGAGGTAAGAGCTGCGGCAGTGCAATGAATGTGCGGCGGCTGCTTGCTGAAAACTGGGCAAGTGGTGCTCATAAGCCTACCTGAGCCTTGTGTCTAATGTTTTGTGCACGAAGTACCTTTATACACACTGTAGCAGCACTGTTAAACAATCGTTTAAGTACATTTCAATCTATCTCTATGGTGATGCAATTTTTCTTTACATAGCATCCTTTGGATCGGTGTGTTTTAACACAGCATGCCCTTGTGCACTGAAACTTCTGACACTGCCAGAGAATGTGGTCAATGAGCATTTTTGCCTGCTTCAGAATAGCAGCGGTAGAGCACTGCATTTTACAACTTATCAATGATAGCAATGATAGTCATCCACTACCACGCCTTGTTGATAACTCTAATGCTGAAGGCTCTTGAATAATAATACAAGCCGAAAGGGGGATTACAGCGAAGACAACAGTGGACAACGTGGAGAATAGATCTCTCCCTCTCTGAGCAGTGAAACTGAACCCATGATAGGCATTTCATCGAGATGATGGTCGCCTCCGCCATTTCCTTTCTTGCATTAATGAATAGGTTTTGCAAATGGCCACTTTCCTCCAGAATCCAATTACAGGCATTACCATTGAATTTATAAGAAATGGATGTTATTCAGCAGTTTTGGGGCTTGCAGCCATTTTCATAGGTCAAAAACGAAATTCTGCAACTCTGGACCCACCATAAACATTACTACATTTATTGCCGATGGCATCTGTCGCACCACGAAACTAGACGTTTATTCCAAAGGTTCCAAGCTGCTCCTTTGTTCTTGTCTGCACCACATTAATCGGCAACAGAATTCTGAAATATTAAAATAGGCTACTACCAGCAAAAGCAGTGCTACTAGACATAACCAAAAGTGCACGCTTTCTCTCCAGTGAGCAGTGAAAAGAGCAACCCCAGAACTTCCTGGCATATTCACATGTTGCTAACTGGGTGGATCTTTCAACCCCAAAAGGAGCTAACTACTCAGTAAGATAACGCAGTGACCAAGTAACCAATCAATTATTGATGCTAAGACCCCTTGGTAAAAGTATTTGAGCCAGTATATCACCATCTCTATTAAGACTCACTAAGGTTAGGCTAGCCCTCTTAGTGACCACCATTAATATGATGCAATTAAACCTTGAAGTTTTAACCATACGCCAAGAAACGATGCATGCTGCATTTTTTTTGTCTTTTCCAGAAAATTACCACTGTGTGGAAGGTGCCAAACATACCTTATTTTTATGCTGCTGAAATGATGACGAGGGTCTCCCGATTCTCGTGTACTTAACGTGTCTGCCTGGACTGAGACAGATTTCTTTGTCTGGAATTAAAAGGAACATCCGCATTTGTCACCCGGATTCCAGCCCGTGTTAATGGAGATGCAGGAATCAATATCGAAACAAAAATGGTGGACGATTTGCCTTGGTAATTCCAAATGCGAATTAGCTACGCTAGCACTTCGGTTTCGGCTCGACACTGTTTTCAAGGCCAAGCAGACTTTAGATAAGACCACTGAAATCAGGCTTAAGCTCCACCTTAATGGTATGACGCGATAGCATTAAAAGGTTAGCACCCACATATGCAGCATTGGTCATTCTCTACTTTACATTCATACAACCGCTGGCAGTCCTAATACAGCTTGGTCCTCATACAGTCCACATACACCCCTGGCGCTGAAGTGCAGTGGTTAAGCGATGCGTCACTGCCTTGCAATGGAAGGTGCTGCCACCGGGAGGGACTTTGAGACCTAGATTACTCTTCCAGAGCCATTATCAATCATTGAGCTGCCACCTGCTACTGTAGGCAATTTGCTGCCAATTCAGTGGACAGTCTGTGATGATGTCACATGGTCACATGACCTAAGTGGCCCACCACCCGGTGGGAACACACAGGAACCACACAGACATCAGCTAAGCAGCTGAGTAGAAGCTGAAATGCTAAAGCACTAAAACTGAAAATAAGGCACAGTCCATTCTCAAACCGAAAGATCCCCAAAAAGTACCAAGCCAATTTTACAATCACCAACAGTGTTATATCTACTGGAGGACGAAGGCCTCTCTCGATGATCTCCTATTATCCCTGCCCATACGTTAGCCATGGTTATTCTACCCAAGGAAATCTAATTTCGCCTCCCGGTATGACATACCCTGCTGTCCCCCAGAAATGCCTTGTAGGTCTTGACAATATACTCAGATTGAAATTTCAGATGAAGAATTTTGTTTATTACCAAGGCTAATAAGGCCTGGCCTACCCCAGTCAATAAAATGCTTTGCAAACGCCTTGAAGGGTAGCACCTGACGGGCATCAGCCTGGCTTTTCAGAGTAACCTTAAGAAAACAACACTTAGAGCGCTAGCACTCGATGGGTCACTAGCGGGAAAGTCGTAATGTTTCCTGGTGAAGCTTGTAGTAGCATGGGTAAGCTTGGGTAAGTTCAGAGGAGCGTTGCGCCAGCTGCAGCTGAGTGGAGCGAAGGGGTGAAGGTAAGCGAAAAATGTAGTGTGCACATGGAGGTGCCAGAAAAAGGAGACGAAGGATGAAGTTGCCGGAGAAACAAGCCGTGCATAGCAAACCATGAATGCAGTCAGCCCTTCCATAGGTTCCAAAGCAAACGACATCCAGGGCATGCTAAACAGCAGCGCTAAATAACGGAACCCCATCGTGAGTATTTAAGTGATAAAATAATATCTACAACGTTTTAGAGGTAAAGACACCTGTCTGCATCGCTTTCTCTCTGTACATTGCGTACATCACGAAGTATCCAGAACAGTATCCGAAGTATCCAGAACTTTAGGCATGTTTCATGCGAATATCATGCAGGCAGCAGCCTAAAAGTACATCTCACAGCAATGTTATTTAAACGAGTACTAAATATATTATATGGCACCTATTTATTTGTAGACATTAGCTGCACATGAAAGGCAGCAAACGCACATAGAGATATTCGGTACATTTTTTATTTGTCTCCTTTACAAACCAGATTCACATAATTCTCTCAAAGGCTAACTATTCTTTGTTTGTCATATTCTCAGTGCCTTGTTGTATGGAGTGATCTATTCTGTGCCATGGCTTTGTTGGTCAACATAGGCCTTGCGGAAACTACGTGCGTGTTCTACAGCTTTAAACTTGCACTGCTATACATACAGTGCAGAATTTTGTTTGCCCAAATATTTTGAGCTCATGTGACAAGCTATTTTGCACCATTATTCTCAATTACCATAAGGCTATTTTAAACTCAGTTATTTTTTTCCGCTGCCTGTTAGTTCTTTGGTTTCGCTCTAATTTTTGAGCATCTGCATTTCTACCTGTTTTCCACTCGGCCCAGAAGCCAGTCAAGCTCATCAGAGTTTTTGAAGCGAAGCTTCACAGCGGGACCTCGTGCTTTGATCACCGGGTGCCTATTTTTCACCGTCAAATGAGATTGAGCTTCGAAAGCAAAGGAAAGGCGCATAACTGGTTCCCTGGGACAGCGGACAACTTAGTCACGCTTTAAGCTGCGAAACGAATGGAGCGGGGGCTTGTAAAGGAAAGAAAAGGCGCATAACTGCCCTCTTGGAACAGTGGACGCCTCAGCCGTGCTTTAAGCTACGTGGTGGTAGTGACGGATGTGCGCTGCATGCGTTGGTATTGACAGCGTTGTGATAGAAACGCGGCACTGAAACCATAGGCTGTCGACGTGCATTGTCCTCATTGGCGTTACCGTTGACAACGTCTTACACTTCGATTACTTTAGGGAAAGAAAGTGCGCGTATCTTACTCCCTTGGGCAGTGGACGCCTTAATCGCGCTTACAGGTACGTGGGGTGATGAGAGAGAGAAAGAAATGGGTTGCATGTGTTAGCGCTGACAACGTTGGGGCAGACATGTGGCACTGCTGCAACAGGCCACAGAGTTCATTGGGTGAACAAACTCTCGCGATGATCCATTAAGTGCCACCTGTTACAGTGGCAGAGTAGGTGCACTGCCTATACATTGTCTGTAACGCACTCAACGATACAGACGCCAAGCCGCTTATAGCTGCCCGATACACCATGGTTTTCGCTCTCTGACCAGGTTCAGCAGTAGTTGAACCGCAGCTAATTTTTCATGTGTGCCCTGTGCATTTTGTTCACGTGAAATAAAAACTGACTGACTGAAAAGAAAACACTGGTTAACGCTCACACTCTGAGTGACACTGGTGATGTCAAATACGTGGTAGTATTTCTGATGCACAAGTTTTCCACGGCATTTATTGTGAAAGAGTGCACCAGTTTTGTTTTGTGTTCGTTGTATTGGCTTAACCGCAGCTTAATCTAAACCGCTGAAGGCAACATGGCAGAACTGACTCTCAAGTGCAAACCATGCTGCCCAGGGTCATGTCTGGCTACATTCTGGTCCATCACAGACATGTGCTTGCGAAGAGTATCACACAGCTTGTCCTGCAGAATACAACTATAACAGAAAAGAGGTGGACTTAAATTCCGATCTGGTACTGATCTGCCGTTCTGGGTGAAGAAATAGGGTTCGTTGATGATTAGGTTTTGTGGCGCTCAGTAAAGAACACAAAGAAAGGCTGGCCCTATTCCTGGCGGCTTATTTGCATGTTGGAAGGATGACATACTAGAGCCGTTGAGTTGCATAGCATAGTTACTGGTTGACCCATGCCTCATTCATAACTGGACGCACTAAACAAGACAAAAACTTCATGACAGTACTCCTTCATATTTAAACGTTAGCCATGCATCGTAGCCAGTAAAAACATGGGAGAAAAAGCAAAACGAACTTCTAGCATACAGCTTTACACCCATAAAAAGTGCCCTGACATGCTGATAAACACACCTGTATCATTTATTTCAGTAGCACTGCATTATTCTGTCTTTTCAACAGCCGCATTAGTTTGAAGTGAACAAAAATCCAAAAAAAGACAAAAACCAAGTTTGTTTTCACCTATCCAGCAATGCATGCCATATTGTTTCAAAGCATCCCGTAGCTTTTGAGTACTAGAATTAAGAGGAGCCAAGCATTCTTGAAAGTGCTACAGCGACGCCTTTCAGAGTTAAATGAAAAAGTAAGAAAGCTTAATACCTTTTTGTAATGGTGGAACCAGGTTTGAATTTTCAGAGCAGTAATTCCACTCTTAAAAGTGGATCTGGCACTCTTGAAGAAAGATGAGGGAAACTTCTGTGTTGACTCCAATGTGCCAATTTCTTGTGAGTCAGGGGAGGAATTAAGCTTTGATGCACTGTCGATTGTGAATTGGGCGTCCTTAATTTCACAGTCGGCAACTTTTTTGCTGTAAATAGAGCACTCTGATGACACGGACGGGCAATGAGAGCAGGGTGACGCAGTCTGCACACCAGAGTCTAGCATCATAATACTTGAAACCTGTTCAACTTGTGTTCCAGCACCTAGCATGGATGGCACAGCCTGAAATTCATTGTGTGCAACATGCGCTGTGCACTCTTGAATCGACAAAACACTCTGCGCTCGGCAATCGACAGCATCGATGGCTCTCTCTGTCGCTTTGCAGTTTTGCACCAGTGAATCGAGCTGTGCAGCACAGTCCACAGTCTCCTTTGTTTTCAGCTTCACATCTTCAGTTTTCGTGGCTCCTTGAACACAAAAAAGCTTTGACAGCGGCTGATAGCAAGCCTTCTGAGTTTTCTTCTCTGGATTCAGACCAGGAGTGGCGAGGGCAGGGGAGTGGCCAGGTGTCCAGAGAACTGCCCTTGGTGAGAGCCTTGCACACTGTTTAGAAGCGCGCACAAATCCTTTTTCCTGATCTTCGTGTGAAGAGCTCCATGTGGAACTGTCCCCATCAGTTGAAGTCAGCATAGGGCTGGCATACAGTGGGCTGAAGTATTTGGAAGCGCCATACTTGTTGCTCACATGTTCCTGACATCGCCTGAAAGCAGACACAGCTTCAACACAGCATTCCTTCAGCTGCCCTGCCAGACCTGGTGTAGTCCCTGGCTCGTTCACCTTTCCAGATGGGACCGGTCGTACCGACGTCTGCACAGATAGAAGAAAGGTGGCCCAGCCGCAAACCACTACCACATTTTTGGGGGATCTTTGATTGCGAGCATGGATAGCAATACAGTCAGTGCTCATTCCAACGGATGTGGAGAAAATAGACATCCGGATATAATGGACATTATGAGTAAGTTTGTTTGGTTCACACACTCTTTAAATCCAAAAAGCTTCAGTTTAAACGCACGTGGTTACAATAGAACACTGCGTACCACAAACTAATTTTGTGGTGACATTTGGTGCAGAACATATTTCACAACATGATGAAGAGAAGTTGGGCATATGGTTCTTGTGAGCAAGGTAGGGGGAAAGCCTCAGGGTGCTCACCAACGTTTCGACAGGAGGACTTGTCTTAATCTGGGCGAAGACGAGTCCTCTTGTCGAAACGTCGGCAAGCACCCTGAGGCTTCCCCTTCGTTGTTCACTTTGTGATCATATTTTACAGCAGACATTTGTGCTGGGTTCCAACTCGCTACCATGCAATACTTCACATTGATGCTCCCTTCCCTGTTAATCATCCAACCCCAATAGTCAACACTTTCAGTGTATTTAATTCCGCCACCAAAGTGCGTGGGGCCACCACCTTCCATAGTAGGAAGATGGAGCGTTTCCTATCGCTCCCACTGTCGCCTCTTTCACCTGTATATTAGACACGCATAGCTGGTAGATGGAGGTCAGGGGAAATGAACACTTGTCATCTCCCAAGATGTAACAAAAAATGCCAGTTTTCAATCGTCATTGATGAAATTTTATTACAAATGATTCCTTTTTTTAAAGAAATCTCGCAAAAACACATAGAGTGCAACAAGTCAATCCGGGGATTCTACACACACGCTGCCAATGCTATGAAAAGTTGCTCTCACTTCGTTCAAAGACTGAGGCAGTCCTTTTGCAATAAAGAAATAAAGCCCCTTAAAGTGCGTCGAAAAAAGGTATTTTATTTGTATGCCCTTCCTTTTTGCATTAAGCATACTCCAGATACATCTGACATATGTTTTTTGTAGACTAAGCAAGTCTGTTACAACGGGGTTCGACTTCGCTACACTACGTTAAACCTTGTAAAGAACTTTTGCTCCAGACATCCTCCAAACTTCCTACAATAAGATTTTGCGCAAAAGACAAGAATGCTTAAAACAAGCTAAGGACAGCTGCTGAAAGAGTGTCGCATTTCGAATACCTCTACAAGTTGGTCTGGTTGCATCTTGACTCCAAGCAACATTTCTCATGAGACCAGTTCATTGACAGGCTTCAGAGACAAAGCTGGTCGTTCACTAGTGCACATGGCAATACCAGAAATAAAAATATGTCATGAACTCTTCAGCCAGCCTCATCAATCTTACAATAAAAAAGGTCAGTACAGTGGACTCTCAATATTTAAAACAGAGATAATTTGCACTTTCGTTTAATTAAAACAAATTTCAATATTTAGGCTGGCCAGCTATATTTTCATGCATTTTAAAGCCGCTTAGTTCATAATGTGATTTTAGTTAATTCAATCCTTTTTGTTTTAACGCGCCCGGTGCCCGAGAGAGCAGCAGCTAAAGTCAGATGCGTCAATGTCAGGCTTGCGTCACAGCGTCAGCTGAAAATCCGCCAGGCGCACCTCGACACCTCAGGCGGTCATTCAAACATCTCCCAAACCTTGAATGTTGCCGGCCAAGTTCTGGCATGCGCACGACAGCAGGCAAGCTTGATTGGAGTACGCTGTTGCCGTGCAGTTTCATTTTCTGAGCTTCACTTTCAGTCTGAAGCGGTAGCGGCTATCACCCACGCATCGCTCACCGAAGTCAAGCTGCGCGCTATTGTGGACGCTGTTTGACGCGTGGCCACTTTTTTAAGAGCACGTCTCGCAATTCTGGCGCATATATATATATATATATATATATATATATATATACATATAGCATCTCTCCCTCTCTCTCTCTCTCTCTCTCTCTATATATATATATATATATATATATATGCGAAATTGAGAAACGCTTCATTTAGGTAAACATTTATTGCTAGTCGACGTTCCGGATTTTTCAAGAGTCTTGAAAAAGGACAGGCTCTGTCCGAAACGTCGACTCGCATTAAATGTTTACCTAAATGCAGCGTTTCTCAATTTCGCATTTTATCTCTAGCAACCAAGTCCGTTTATCATTTTGTACTCTATATATATATATATATATATATATATATATATATATATATTACCATCACTCCCATCCGCGTGGTTTGTCCTGAGCTCCGAAACTGCGGGTGCATTAGTAATTGTCGCAGTTTGTGTGGTGCGACCTCCTCACATGTAAACAACCACTTTAGGTCGGCAACACCGCTATCATGTTACACAGCGAAAAGAGGCCGGAGGGTCTTACTATTTTGGAGATGTTCTCATATGAGACACTCCTGACATTGTGCACGCAGTGAAGGACTTTAAGTAGTGCGAAACTCCATTGTTGCCGCGCAGTTTTAGGTCAGAAACAGATGAACATTGCGCATTTTTTCACCATTTAAACTTACTTCGATTCCAGACGACTTCTGGCTGTACGAGTCCGCTTGATAATTTGACTTTCGGATAAATCCAACGCTTTTTTTTCCTGTCCACTTTAGTCCTATATAGCATGCTTTTCCTCTTTTGGGAAGCCCGTATTTTATGTTCTGCTAATGCTTATAACTATGTCTTCACAAAGGAAAGGCCCCAAGTTACTATCTGTATGCACAAATATTCATAAAGCAAATCACATTTATTCTTGAATCAAATTATAGTGCGCTTCTGATAATTAAAAAAATCTCTAGACCCTTAAGGTTTGAATAAGTGAGAGTGAACTGCATATCAGGAGTGGGGTACATAGACAGTGTTCACATGGCTGAACAGAAACAAAATGACATTGCCTCTGGACCACTGTCGCACAGTTCAGACAGCGTCAAGCACTTCCTCGTGTTGCTTTGTCAGTCCTATTTCTTCAATCACTGGTGTTTAGACAGAAATAAGCTCTAAAGGTTTTACTGCATTAGCAGCAAAGTCCTCCTTAGCTGATAAAGTTCATGACTATATTGCCCGCGTGAATCCACCCTCAGCGCCCCAGCGAATCGCAGCGGATAGGGCACCTTCCGGGCCCCCTCGAGACCCAGAAGGTGCCTCCTCCAGAGCAACCCCACCGACTGATAGAAATGCATCACCCATCTACGAGATTCCGCCTGCCATCCACTTACCATCCACTCTCCAGAAGCGCATAGTGAAACCAATTTCGTAGACTCAAAAGGAAAGTGATCAATGGAAATGTGAAATATACAACCAATACTGCTAAAGCAGATTTGTTGCATCACATTGTATGGTACTTATTTACCGCTATTACATCTGCAGTTCCTACAGCAACGCTGACCTTGAACAGAGCTTGAAGGAAAAAGAGTAGACGGTGCCCCTACTGTTATCAGCATTCCCTTCAATCGGTGCTTCTTTCTAGATGAAATACCCTTAAAATAACTGAGTTGTTTTATGCTCACTTACTATATATATATAAAAATGACGGCAAACTGCACAGACAACAATCATCAAGGGAAGGTGTCAATGAAATTTGCTGCCTTGCAACAACTGCTGAAAAATCACTGCCAAGTGACGAATCCATTCCCGTAAAAAAAAAGATAAGCATCTCTATAGCACACTGAATAACTTAAAGCACTAAAATTCCAATTTTCGCAGGAACTGAGAAATGACCCAGTGTATACTATACAGACTTCACAGTGGATGGCAGGAATAGTTGTACCACTGTAAACTTGTGCCAATCAGCCCCATGTGTTCAAAAACATGTATATATAGATAGGTGCATGCACACGCACATTTTGGGGTACATGTGAACCAATACTTTTAAAAAATTCGGAATCACTTACATTGCCCACAAGATGCTGCAGCGGGGTCAATTCTTTCAGCTTCTCATAGTCTTTCTTCAAAATCGTGATCTTGTTCTCTAAAAATTTATCCTGTCAAAAGGGAATAACAGTTATGTACAGTACTTGCAAAAACAAAAACGAGAAAATCCAGTTTAAGTCAAGAACACTGGGCGTGCAGATAAATGAGCACCAGCCTTTGTGGCTGATGGCTCTCCAGAACTCCACTCTACGGTCACTACAAGACTGAACACTTATCAAGACGCTGTAAAGCAAAGCATCAAACCAGATACCCGAGAGCATATAGAGCCAGACTCTTGCAGCATGTGACAGAGCACAGAAGGCAGACCAGACATAAGAAGCTGGATCTAATAGACCACATCAAAGACACAGAGACCAGAAACACTGGCATGAAACGACCACAGCTGCCCAATATTTCACTATTTATTTGGCAAATAGTTCTGCCTTCAGGCGTTCTTCCCAATCAATTTTGCGCCAATAACAGTTTTCACTATGCTTACTAAACACGTGAACACTTTTGTGCAGCACTGAGTGTTATCGATTATTTCTGTCCTCAATAAAACTTGTTGGCACTGTTTCCAACATGCGTTCACTCAAAAGGCTGATTTCATTGCATTATGCGCACAGTCGCACTCTAAGCACGTCATGAAGCCTGCTTTGCTTAATGCCTCACTGATGTTCTGAATTTCAGAGCAAAATTCAGTGCTCTTTACAAATATATGATATTACCAAATATCTTTATTTCAGGAAAAAATGAATAAGGAAAACAGTTTTGTTACTCAGTTACTTCAGAAACGCACTAACTTCCCCTTGGTAGCTAAAACCTGGTAAGAAGATATCATTAGACAATCTGCATCCTATATTCCTCAATGCTGCATGAGTAAACTGTTGGAGAATGTAGTATTACGCAGGCTGCAACCACACCTGAAACCATCAGCTTTTTTCACACATTCAATTCGGCTTCCCAACTTACCTTTCGACACACGCATGCAAGTCCAGCTCTAAAGGAACCACACTAGACAACCAGAAACGCAAACATACCACCAGAGGTGCTTGACATACACAAAGCCTTTGAAAGCGTCAACCACGACCGCACCTTATCCACACTAGCATCAACAAACATGGCCACCTTGACATGGAAATATGTTAAAGCTGACATTTCATTTTCGAACCTGCTCCCACATTTTTTATGTGATCTCACTGTTTATAGACGAATTATAACTCTGCCAGGAAGTTTTCTCGGCATTCGGACGTGCATACCAAGCTTTAGTTTTTTCGTTTTTAAAATTTGCGAGGTTCTCCTGTGTCGGGTACGTGGGAAATGTACCCCAAGCTTTATGTCGTTTTTTTTTTTGCTTCCTTGCAGAGTTGTGTGCACCACACTTCGTAGTTTTGTCACACCACTCCTGAATACTCAGGATTAGCTAAGTGTGCGCCAAGTACAATACAATTCGTGAACTTCTTCTTTATCTGACTGATGCTGAGATCTCCTAAAACTATTGTTTTCGAAAGTAGCTTTTGCTTTAAAAAGTTCCCAGTGGGCTAAATGAAGCTTCCAACATCCAGGTTTTGTTCAGATGTCTTCCGTTGCAGATGTTAAACTGATTAGTACAGGGAGGTCATCGCTGCCATATGAGTTTTCGATGACATCCCATTGAAAATCGCTAAAAACGGACAATAAGCTAAAATACAAATCTAAACAGCTCCTTTTTACTGAGGTTAGGCAGCAGTATGTAGATTTACCAGAGTTCAGGAAATATTACTGCTCAGAATAAAATCCTCTATAATTTTACTTATCGCGTCTGTTCTTTTTCTTCACTTCGCAAGAACGTGGAATGTGCGTTAAAATTGCCAACTAGCAAACGCGCGTGTGGTAGATGTGCTAAAATGTTTTCTAACTCTTTGTAGGTTACTTTCAGGTGTGACTCGAGGTATACGGAGCACGCTGTAATAGTTTCATATACAAGCAGAGAGGGGGCTACGCCCTCTAATTTAGTTGTTTATCTTCATGGGCTGCTATACCACCTTGCATGATGATGGCTACCTTTCCTGATAGCCTGCTTGCATGCTCTCGGCCTTGACAGAATACCTTATATTTTTATTACATTTGCATGCTGGGGATCTTGTTTAGTTTGCTGAAGGCACAAAGCAACAGGGGAGAATGAAGTCAAGGTGTCGTTTATGTCACTTAACTTATTTAAAAGTTACCTGCACTTTCTAGGTATTATGAATCCAATCTTTATGTATGTAGGGTGGGAAATGGCTTGAATTGGCCTCGTGATTCGGGGCTTGTCTCTTTATTTCGATCCAGGAAGGTCTGCCGCACCTGTGACACCGAGGCACAGAGCTACCCTGACTCCTGTCCTTTACCTCTCCAGGGACGCTGGACAATCGTGCAGACTGCGCGTGGGTCTTTGCGTCAGACCTCGCCTCATGAACAGAGGTCTTCAGGCCCCTCTGCCCTGAGAGGCAGCACGACCTGCTTTGGAGGCGGTGGAGTAGAGTTAGCTACTTCCACCCGGCGCAAGGATGGCTTCGCCACAGCTTCACTGCTTGTGGTCTGGTGAGGTGAAAGAGGCCGGTGTGATCGATCGCCCTGTTGTACCACATCGGCAAAGTTTGTGTGTAGAGTAAGAGAAAAATTGCTTCTCATTCATACGTATTCTTGTCTCTTTAAATGAAATTTTGTTTTCAATGTTGATATTTCTTTTCCTGTAGTCCATAACGGGCAAGACCTGGAGTAGTCATTGCGCTCCCCTTCGCAGTCAGCGCAGCGGAATGCTGCATCGCAGTTTTCATAGTCATGCTCCTTTGGAAATATTTCACGCAAGTTTTGCGGCCATGGCAGCTCGGCAGCCATAGCGAAATCTTTGGTATAGTAGAACCAACGTCCGGGATTCTGAATGTACGGGCGTACTGCAGTCTTTTTGTACCCCATTTCAATACAGTCAGGGAGTGTGCAACAAGTCAAGGTCAGTACCAGGTGCTTCGTAGGGTTTTTTATGAAATCTTTTCTTAGTTTGATTCTTCCTACTTCGACGGCATTTTGATCGACGAGACTGTCTAGCACTTCCTCCTCGGCTAGATCGAGAAAATCAATTTCCGAGATCACATCGCGCCCTGTGTTTAGCGACCTTTGGGGGGTAGCGGTGACACAAATGTCCCCGAATAGCCGAATGTTCGAAAGTTTAGGTATTAGAACTTTATCACGGATATCAAGGAGCATGTCACTGCTTGTTAGCTTGGTAACCTTGTAAAGGGGTCCAAGGCTTCTTTCAGACGTTCACAACTATGAATGAAGATATTTTTCTTGGTGGTTTTCCTGGATCTTCGCTGTGGACGACACGGTATTTGGGGACGACTCCTTTCGTTTTTTGGAGGAACTGTTTCATTGCGTCGGTCCACCCTCTTCATTGCTAAGAGGCAGCGCGCAGAGACGACGGACAAGAAAAGAGACAGAGCAAGGCGCTAACTACGAAATGAATTATATCCAAAAAAAACCTGTTAAATATCGCTGTTCTGCACGTCAAGCGGTTGCACATCACGTGGAAATTGTCAGTTAGCAATCCTGTCAATAAACTAAGGAAGCTTGGCCAGATCTGCGCATGGGCACATAGAAGGGCTGAGTCACAAGTCAATACAGGCTGTAGCGTCCGGTACCAGTTTCGATATGTAACATGTGCCATTGGCGTAGTATACAGCATTCCGCTGACGTGTGGAAAAACATACATAGGCCATACAGGCCGGTGTCTCAATAAGCGATTACGGGAGCATTTTCGTTCCCTCTCAGGTTGGCCTGTCGGAAACTTAGCAGAGCATTGCAATTTTACGCCAAGGATGTTCGCCCCTCCTTGACACGGCGGTGGTGCTGTTCAGGCACTATGATCAATTGACCCGAGAGCTCGCAGAAGTGCTTTACATAAGGGAAGCAGGAGACTCATGCGTTAGAAGTACCACCTTAACTCTGCATGATAAAGAATTCCCGTTTATTGACAGGATTGCTGACTGACCATGACGTAATGTGCAACCACTTGCCGTTCAGAACAGCAATATTTAAAGATGTTTTTTCTGAATGAAATTCAATTGATAGCTAGCGCCTTGCTGTGCCTCTTTTCTTGTCCGTCGTCTGTGCGCGCTGCCTCGTAGCAATAAATCAGCACCAACTAGCCCAAGTAGCATTTCTAACATAGTCCGCTCTCTCTTGATACGCGATCGTTTCATGAAAGAGAAGGAGCCATAGAATATGTATACTTTTTCTCTACGATGCCAGCCACCCACCATGGAGCCCAACGAGGGTACGGGGCAGAAACTTGCAACAAGCCCTGCCTATGCCAGCTGTATACACAAACTATAACCCAATATGATGAAATGTAGGGTAGTTCGCCACACAAGCTTCACCCTAGCCGCTGCAAAAAGGAAAAGAGGAGACAGGAAAGTTGTGAGAAAGACGATAGGAAAGTGAAAGATGAAGGCCAAATCATTACAAACTCTCGATTTCCCTCGGTCAGGTCAGGCCGGAGTTGGCGTCTACGGGAAGCTGGGGATAAAGTGATGTGTTGCCGTCGTCGAGAGGTCTTAAAGGTCCAAATGCTCGCCATCGGCTCAACCACCAGGATCACCTTTTCCCCAGACACGGCTCAGCCACGCATGGCTAAACGTGGATGCTCGGGTCCATAGTGGCGCACTGCTCACCATAATACCTCTTCGGGGATGCCCCTGCGGATGCCCGGGAACCCGTGGTGTTGCAACTCACCAACATGCACGGCTGGTCTTGACGTGCGCTCACTCTTGCTCTCTCCGTACGGCCTGAGGAGACACCAAAGGAGCACAGTAATTTTTTCTGCGCTGCACCTCAGCTGATCTTCGCAAGAGGGTGCTGCATGCCAACCTTTCCTGCGGCGGCGCTGGAGCCGGTTCTTTAGCAGCAAGTCAGCGAGCACGGGCCCATTTTTTTGAGTGTGGGTATTGTTTCTCTGTTTTGATCGTGAACGAAACGTCTGCCATGTGCCTCTTGCTTCGCGCTCCTTGCTGAGAAGGTAATGTTGCCCAGCAAGTTTTCTGCATCGGACTTTTCATGGACATTCGTATCAGAAACTTGTGAAGTTGGCTTATTGGTTTACTGAGGTTTAACGTCCCAAAGAAACTAAGGCTATGAGGGACGCCGTAGTGAAGGGCTCCGGAAATTTCGACCACCTGAGGTTCTTTAACGTGCACTGACATCGCACAGCACATGGGCCTCTAGAATTTCGCGTTTATCGAAATTCAGCCGCCGCGACCGGGATCGAACCTGCGTCTTTCGGTTTAGCAGCCGAGCGCCGTAACCACTGAGCCACCGCGGCGGGGCTCAGTGGTGTACCGTTGTCTCGTTGTGCTTAAAAGCGTGAACTAAAAGTTTGCCACGTCAGGTCATCTATACGCCTGCGTTATGCTTCGCGCGCCGTGGTAGCAATGTCACGTTCCTCATTAAGTTTTTGCATCGACTTTTCATGTTT
This sequence comes from Amblyomma mixtum, assembly GCF_055824585.1. Taxonomy (NCBI): domain Eukaryota; kingdom Metazoa; phylum Arthropoda; class Arachnida; order Ixodida; family Ixodidae; genus Amblyomma; species Amblyomma mixtum. The sequence goes on along the minus strand of NC_143014.1, from coordinate 418,640,672 downwards.
GTATACTTGTCTCATAAATTTGTGATGTGAAGCTGCGCATATCAATACCGTGGCCATGGTGTACTGTTGTGTGCCGTATTGTAAGTCGCGGACTGGAAATACTTCAGGTGTGTCTTTTCACCAATTTCCAGTTGACCAGGAAGTGAGCACGAAATGGCAAAGAAACATTTCTCGGCGAAAACTTGTCAATATCTTTCGACTACAGTATGCAACAAGCACTTCTTGGCGATGGACTACGTCAGTGATAGTAAAATAAGAAAACTTGTTCCCGGTGCGGTACCAGTCACACTTGAAGGATACCTTTCTTACCTAGCGCCGGATGCGAAGAAAGCACGCAGGACACTAAAAGTCGGAGACACTGCTCCTTCTAGGAAGCGCGCAAAGTGAAAGGCAGAGCCAGAAGACAGCGAGAATGTGGTATTAGAGTTCCCGGAAGATGAAACCAAGCAGCAAGCTACTGTATCCACCAACAACAAACAATGATGCTCAAGTCGATACCTTTGAATGATAGCTAAACTTCGTTCACAGGTTGCGTACTATCGCTCTAATAGCTCAAAAAGCACAGCAGAAACTAGAAGCAGACAGAATGGTGATATCGTCTGAAGACAAGCGCTACTCATACCTGAAAAATATTGCTTCCGATGCCGAGAAGGAAGTGGAAAAGGCTATCTTCCTGCTTCACCAAGTTGATGGACCCCAGAAGAAATACCAGTCTTATTCCGAAGAAGTAATAAGAGAGTGCAGCATAAGGCGGTTATTTTCGACAAAAGGTTATGATCATGTCTTTACTACTCTACTGACACTGCCTCAAAAGCGTACACTACAGCGCTACGTCGGTCCTAGCTTTACTTCCTCTGGAATGAGTAGCACCATGAAATAAAAGCTGATTCACGAGTCTTCCCTTCTCAGCCAGAGAGAACAAGGCTTCACTAAAAACAGATGGAGCGGCAATAAAGCCAAACTGCACACATAATCGAAAGCCCGACGTAATATGTGGGATCAAAGACAAGTCAGAAAATGGTGCGCCCCATACGAAGAACGAAACATTTCTAACCGAGTCCTATGTTTCGGGCTCCATGGAATGGACAGCTTGTACAAGACCTTATGTTCTTGCTACTTCACAAAGCAGCTCAGCGGGAGAGACTTGTATACGTGATCGAAGGACGTCATCCCTGCATCTGAGGAATGCGGTTTTGTAGTCATCCGTATTTTTACCCACTACTATTCAGCGAATGGAAAGACATTTAAGCTCATGAGAAGTGGTTCTTTTTGATCTGTAGTGCGACATCCTCAGGATGACGAGCGAGTGATTTTTTAAGCTTCGATCCTTGCCACGTTTTCGAGAATATCCGCAGCCAATTTCTGGAACTTGAGCTCACAGATAACACTGGTGTCACCAGTGGTACATTTGTGCAGAAACTGTATGAGCACCAAAAGGAAATTACTATAAAGTTGGCCACAAATCTGACAAGCAAACGTGTATCCGTCAAACGTTTAAAAAAAACATGCTACGAGCCGTGAAGGTGATTTGCCCCTAGTCATGCCACGCTGGAACAACTCCAGCAGAACTCGCGAGTCAGCTCAGTTCTTTTTGCTTTGAAAGACGCAACATCTACGATCAACTACACGAAAGTGGCGAAGAAATGCTTCAACTTTCATTATAGAACATACAAAGGAAGGGACTGCGAAATGGCCATCTTCAGGTAAGATGATGGCGTATACTTTGGCTGCAAAATGAGTTTTTCATCAAGGTGACGCAGATTCAAGATAGTTTCATTGCCATTGGTTTTGTGAACTTCACAGAGGAAACATGCAGCGCCCTACTTTTTAGAACAACATCTACAGAGGAGGCAGCCTAATTCCTACTGAGAAGCGGCGTCAGCTGCGTTTTGGCTAGGAAATTCAACAGTGATCCTATCAAGGCATTGTTTGAAAAACTGCATTTTATGTGCGGAGCTAACGACGCGCTGGAGGCAATGAGCCGATTAGAGCAGCTTTGGACCACATTGTAAAAAAAAAGCCCTGCTATCGAAATAAGTCACTGTACAAGGCGAAGACGCTGGAGAAGCGGCCGTCTTTATTCCTTTGGAAGTGGTTCAAGAACTGAGAGCTCTGCTAGCACATCTTCCAACCCTGCCTGCATTTGTTGCTTACTCAGGCTTGGTGAATGTAGGTGGCTATATTGCCAGGCTTATCAGTCATATTAGATATGACGACGAACAACACTAGAAGTGCTCTGTACATACTTCTTTCTGAGTACTGAAAAGAATAGAGAACTGCAGTACCCAAAGCCAAAGATTCTAGCAATCCTGGAAATGATTTCGACGTTTTCCCAAAAGGCGGTCAAAGATCTGCCATGATCGAAGATTCTCGAAGCCTTGCAAGTAATCGTTCAGCTAAATCTAGAAGATTCAACCGTCTTATGCTGTCCAGAAAGTGCTGACAAAAGTCGCATCAAGTGCTTAGCGCAGAAGTTTCTTCTCCTTGTCAGCTACACTAAAAAAAGACAGACCAAAACGACAAGCCTTCTGAGTTCATACACAAGCCAACGCAAAAGCATTTCTGGCTGTAACTGACATCCTTCGGAACTGTGAGTCGCACAACAATGTTATACAGGTCATTACAAGCAGTGCTTGTTATTGCTTTCACATCTCTTAAGTATGTGAAACAATCTCGGATCTTTCTGATCTGGAGTGCTTTCGCGCAGTGCTAACAGATGACACAGGTAAATTTGTATGTTTTCAAGCGGCAAGTGTTATTATTTTCTTCACATATTCCATGTACTGACAGAGACTGCGCCAGCCTTAAACAGGAAATAAATGCATCTTAACCCTGTTTTGCACTGAACTATCTTGCCTCAATTTTATTCCTGTCAGTCACAAATGATCCAGCCCTACCTGTTAATACTATGCGCCATCACTGCATGTCAACTTTAATGTTTTGAGATCCACCTACTAGTTCACTGCTTTGCGTGCCGATAGGCGTGGCAGCATAAGATGTGATTGCCAAGTCCTTGCTCAATTCTCGGAGCAGCCGTTCAGCAACTTGCGCAAAGTATCCGAACCAGCGAGCGCCAAGGCTATCTCGAGGGTTCATTTCAGCGGCTCCCCTCAGGCTGAGAGGGTTGGCTCGCAGCGCCCCCGGATAGTTGCGGCGATCGGTAGCAACTGCCCCCTCATGCCCAGGCCGTAAGAGAGAGCAAGCGCGAGTGTCGAGAGTGGCCGTGCAACATGTTTATGTAGCAGATGCTACTGCAGGCTGAAAATGGCATTTGTTCTAAAGATTGACCAATCGGCGAGGTGCCCTCTCCAGCGCTGTGGCCTTCAGGGGATAGGAGTGGACAATGATAGCTTTATGACTGCAGATAGGTGATCACTTCCCAGGTGGACAGTTAAAATATCCCATTTAAAATCAATAAAGAAAGATGGCGATGTGAAAGCTAGATCGAGAAAGCTCATTTTTTTCTGAGCTTGGGCAAGAATATGTGGCCTTTGGCCGTATTTGAACGACATACATTTGTGAGGATAAAATTTTCAATTATTTCGCCTTCAGAGGCACAGCGTTCGCTTCCACAGAAAGGGGAGTGCGATTTCAAATCTGCAACTGCCATATATGACTCTGGCAGTTCATCGATTAGGTTTTCTAGATTACAGACAGTTAATGCGTGCTGTGGAGGAAGGTACACAGAGCATATCATTGTTTTATAGCTGCCAATGCTGACGGAAACTGCCTCAAGTTTTGTTTTAGCTTTGACGTCTTGAGCAGGGACAGACCTTTGAGTGAGAATTGTGATGACTTCGGAGAGTCCATTTGCCTGCTCTCGAGTGAGTCGTTTTATATTGTTTCAGCATGTCGACGCTGTGGACCAAGGCTGGTTTCCTGAAGACATAAAGCTACAGGCAACATTGACCCTAGAATATGTGTTATGTCATTTTAATTCTTAAGTAATCCTCTATAGTTCCACGCTAGAAGAAAAATCATGTTTTTATGTGTTTGTGTGGGAGTGGAAGTGATTTAACCCATTAGGACCCAGCGTAGGTTTAAAAGTACAGTTAAATTTCTTGAGATTCCATCACCAAAGATTGAATTCTTCTTCTCAAGTAGGTCAGGTTTTTGTCACCATGGTACCAGCCGACGCCCCTTAACTGAGAAGGCGCGTTTTCTCTCCTCAGTATGTCACCTTTCCGTGATGAAACTTTACAATGTTTGTTTCCTGCGAACTGCACCGGTAGTCGCTGCCTTATAATTTTCTTGTGGCCGCGTACATGCCAATATTATGCTAGTTTAGAAGTATAGTGCAGCACGAAAGACGAAAATAAACAATGAATGCTTTTAATGTTTTGTACCTTTAATGTTTTTTTGCGCTATGATGAATTATATGCTGCTGTATTTTCTATAGTACGCTGGGTCTTCCTGTGTGCACAACGGGCCTATCTATTCTAAGTCATAGCCTTAGTCGCTTTGGGACGTTAAACCCCATAAACCAACCTAAACCAATCATAGATCTCATGGTTCCGTGCAGTTTCTCGAGAAAAAAAAAACACTTTGTCTGCTCAGCGAGGCTTCGGGGGCTGCTGTACTTGTCTCTAGCTATTCTGGGTATTAAGATGGTGTGATTTTAATTAGTTATAATAAAGCTTTGGCTATAAGAACTGGATGTTCTGTAGAGCAGACTGGATTGCATTTCTGTTATACACTGCATTTCACACCTGCTATGGAATGTTTTTGAGTTCCTTGAAAGTCTTTGAAAGACACTTTTGAAAGCGCGTGCTGTACTGTCGTTTCCTGACGTGATTTCAACGCTTAGTGACCATTTCATCGTTTTTGCATTTTGTATTACCAGTCAAGACATTCTTGTAACGCTCCGCCAGGAGGAATTTCTTGCTACAGGAACCGTTCGCCAAAACGGGCGTAGCAAGTGCCAGTTTGGCACAACCAACTGAATAATAGCAGCCATGGGAAAAAGTCTTCTTGCTACAATAGTGCACGCTACGTGCTTTTATTGAAGTCTAAGGACAACAGTGTAGTCACTAGGGCCTGCAACTATAACAATATTAAGCCTACATGCTTTGTAAAGGTTGCCTAGAGCACACGAAAAACAGGACTTCCGTAAGATAAAACTCCTTTCCTTTTGCAAAAACCGTATGGCATGTGTCGACCTTTCAGATCAAACTGTTAGCTGCTACTGCATTGGCATCAGGGAGAAAAAATGGGGCTGGCTGCTGACACTAAAGCTCAACTCTGCAATTGTGAACGCTTCAACAGTCTACCATATTGCTTGAGACGAGCCTGCTGACTGTTTTCCCTTTGGTAAGATTGTTACTCGTCATAACCTACGCCTTGACATGCAGCAACTAGCGGTTCGCAGACACTCTGGCTCAATCGTGTCTGATGCTTCTTTGAAAAAGAGAGAGCTTCCCGCGTAAATTAGAATAGCTGCGGTGCCAGTATAGCCAGAAGAGATTCATTAGGGCTTTTGAGAAGTGTTACATCACCCTGAGTAAAAATCACGAACACATTAGTAGAATTCACACCATCGAGCAGGAGTGGAGCCACGTAGCCACATGCGCTATGGGGAGGACCCAGCGTACTATAAAAAGCACACTTGTGTCACGTCGGAACGAATAAAGCAAGCGTGAAGAAATTTCACTACTCTGTTTTCCTTCATAAAATAGCATTAGATGCTGAAAATGAAGAAAATTCCTGCGTTAGATTTTTCTTGGTCCCTAATGGGTTAATTTTTTCTGGACCCGTTATCAGGGCTCTGTATTAATTTTCGTTCAAGAGAGCTCTTCCGTTGCTACAAAGCAGGCGGAATCGGAATTACACGCATCATATCTCACTAGAGGTGCTATAGGATCACAGAGAAGCCATCAGCATGTTGTTTTCAGGTCTTACCATACTGGGTGCCTACCCATGGACCAGCGCTGCCTGTATGGGGATGGCACGACAGCCTTCGCTGTCCCTGCCTAGGGCATGAATGGTCCCGGAAAATGTTGTCAGGGTGGAACCAGCGGAACAAAGACGCAGGCCAAGAAAAAAGGAGGAACACACACCACACCGCTGGACTTGGAACTGATTTATTTCCAAGAAAACCGCCACATTTAAATGTTTCCCTGCGCACGCGCACACTCTGGACGATGCGATCGAATGCATTAATATAAAAGAAAGTTATATTCTTTATCCGTGATAAAAACCGAGCGATCGCTGACACACATCTGCTTGTTTTTTTTTTCTGATTAAAAACGCTTCCAGAATTTCACGCACGCGTCTTGTTCTCCCCGACCGATAATGCTCGTGCGGTGAAGCAAAGGAGAACATCATTTGCATACCTTAACATGCAAGCCTAAATTGCCTCCAGCGCCTCAACTGAACGCTGTTCGGTCCTGCCTCATACGTTCATTTACGCACCCCCCGGTTTCCCCGATGTAGGTTTTCCCACAGGACAATAGGATGCAGTACACCACCCCCACTTCTCACGAAGTGAACCTCGTCTGGTGCTTGGTTTTACAGGTCCCCTTTTTCTGCGTACCACCAGAAATATGGGCGCACACACCAGACAGTTTCCGGGGAGCTGAAAACACAATAGGGACACCGAATTTTCGTGCCACTTTATTCAGACCATGCGATGTCTTGTGGCAGTAAGGAAGCACGTTAATCTTCTTCCTCTTCTCTTGCGATGGAGTTGCAGACTTTGCCGACAGTTTCTTCATCTTATTCCCCAGTGATTCACCCACCGCAAGAAAAACCGACGGGGGAAACCCACAGTCCGACAACCACGCAACCTGCTAGGCGAGACTTTCCTGCATGACATGTCGGCAACTTTTCTTTAGAGCGTTCGAAAAACACAAATTCGCGATGCTGCGTTTCACCAGCTTTGAATGAGCCGATTCATATGGCAAAGGCGACTTTTTAGTCCTGGGCGCATATTTCCAACACACGTGCCCGTCGGGTAAAAAAGTCAATTCTAAATCAAGGAACCTAATGGTCTTGTGAGAAGGAATCTCTTTGGTAAAAACCAAGTTCTTAGAGCATGCGCTAAAAACATTTAAAAGCTGGTCTGTCACAAGAGTGAGCTGGTCAGTTTCATTTAATTTCAAAACGACTAGAAAATCGTCCACATATCTGAAAACCCTAATCACACGTGTGTCTTGAATGGAATCCTGTAGAATCGAGTTAATTTTTGCAAAAAAAATGTCACAGAGAACTGGCTCTACACACGAGCCAGTACAGATACCTCCGTTTTGCACCACGTACTTGCTGTCCTTTTGAACCATTGTCGAATTTAAATACACCTTCAACAGCTCAAGGAAAGGTTCCAGAGAGATGTCACACTTATTCTGGAAGGAAATTGTCCCGGTTCTTTCAATTAATTCGCGTAAAGCACAAAAGAGTTAATCATGCGGAACAGAGTAAAACAAGTCCGCAATGTCCAAAGAGAAGGCTGCATTGGCACCGGGAAAACCGGAACAGAGGCACTCCACCAGGCTCATTGAGCTCCTCACCCGAAATGGATCCGTCGGCACCAGACCCTCGAAGGAAACCCTGAGGTAGATGGAGACCACTTTTTGCCAAGAGCCTTCTTCTGTAACGATGGCCCTAAACGGTTAACCAGGATTATGAGTTTTAGGGTTGAGGAACACCCGCAGGACGTCTTGATCACTTTTTCGAACTGGTTCTTCCAGGCGACGAAAATTCAGCCGATTTAACAGCCCCAATGCCAGTGCCTTAGTCTTTCGTGGTTTTAAGTCTGAATTCCTGAAGTTCTCGATAGCCTCGGTGGCGTTTGTCTTAAAAAGGGAAGAAGGCAACACCACGAACCCACCTTCCTTATCTGCTTGCAGAAGGCTGAGGCCCTCCTGCTGGAATTGATTGACCAATGGGCGAAGATCTTTGCTTCTTTTATGTCGGCTAGGCCAAGTCCGTACAAGACAACCGACTCCTTCCGAGTCGCAGTGACTCTTCTCCTCCGGTGGCGCATTTCCAGCAATACTGTGCACAGCAGCCACAAGTTCATGCTTTCGAACTTGCGGCTTCAAGGCGTACTTAGGACCAAGCATCAGTAGGTTGTCGAACTCAGATGGAAGGCAGGCTCCTTCTAGGTACGCCACAGCGGTCCTTGTTTCAGTCTGTCTCTTTTTCTTGAGCAAATGTCGCCTCAGGTCGTTCCAGTAGGTCTCCGTAAGGAGAGACGCTAGGCGAAGATGTTCACGAAGCCTGCTAGAAGCCGCTTGGGACTCCCGATGTGAAAGCAGGCATGCCGCAGCCAATCCCGCAGGTGTCTGACCTGCCGACATAGCTCCGACTTGAGTATTCTGCAGACACGCTTCCAGTGGCCTGAAGAAGGTGGTAGAGGGCCGAAAAGCTGGCACACTTCCCATGGCGGAAATCCGCTTTTTAGACAAAGCGATAAAATTCTTGCCTTACATGTAGTCAGAGCAAGGTCGCTGACGCAAGAAGATAAACGATCCGAAGATGCTTGGACACGATGAAAAGGGCGCAGAGTAGAAGAATAATAGTTCAGGAGCGTAAATTGCTGGGCTAGTTGGTTCATAATGTTGTCAGGGTGGCACCAGCGGAACACCGACTTCACACGAAGTGAACCTCGTCTGGTGCTTCGTTTTACAGTTCCCCTTTTTCTGCGGACCACCAGAAATATGGGCGCACAAACCAGACAGTTTCCGGGAGCAGAAAAAAAGAAGGACGGATCCCTTCCGGGTGAAGAGCTCAATGAGCCCGGTGCCAATGCAGCCTTCTCTTTGGACATTGTGGACTTGTTTTACTCTGTTCCGCATGATGAACTCTTTTGCGCTGTACGCGAATTAATTGAAAGAACCGGGACAATTTGAGTCCAGAATAAGTGTGGCATCTCTCTGGAATCTTTCCTTGAGCTGTTTAAGGTGTATTTAAATTCGACAATTGTTCGATATGATAGCAAGTACATGGTGGAAAACCGAGGTATCTGTGTTGGCTCGTGTGCAGCGCCAGTTCTCTGTGACATTTTTTTAGCGAAAATTGACTCGATTCTACAGGATTCCATTCAAGACATACTTGTTATTAGGGATTTCAGATATGTGGACTGTTTTCTAGTTATTTTGAAATTAAATCAAACTGACCAGCTCACTCTTTGGGCAGACCAGCTTTTAAATGCTTTTAGCGCAGGCCCTAAGAACTTGGTTTTACCAAAGAGATTCCTTCTGGCAAGAAAATTAGGTTCCTTGATTTAGAATTGACTTTTTTACCCGACATGCACGTCTGTTGAAAATATGCGCCCAGGACTAAAAAGTCGCTTTTGCCATATGAATCGGCTCATTCAAAGCTGGTGAAACGCAGCACCGCGAATTTGTGTTTTTCGAACGCTCTCAAGAAAAGTTGCCCACATGTCATGCAGCAAACTCTGGCCGAGCAGGATGCGCGGTTGTCGGGTTCTGGGTTTCCCCCGTCGGTTTTGCTTGCGGTGGGTGAATCACTGGGGAATAAGATGAAGAAACTGTCGGCAAAGTCTGCAACTCCATTGCAAGAGAACAGGAAGAAGATTGAAGTGCTTCCTTACTGCCACAAGAGATCCCATGGTCTGAAAAAAAGTGGCACGAAAATTCGGTGTCACTATGGTGTTTTCTGCACCCCGGAAACTGTCTCGTTCGTGCGCCCATATTTCTGGTGGTCAGCAGAAAAAGGGGACCTGTAAAACCAAGCACCAGACGAGGTTCACTTCGTGTGAGGTGGGGGTGGTGTACTGCATCCCATTGTCCTGTGGGAAAACCTACATCGGGCAAACAGGGGGGTGCATAAATGAACGTCTGAGGCAGCATCGAACAACGCTCAACTCAGGCACTGGAAGCAATTAAGGCTTGCATGTTAACGTATGCAAAGGATGTTCTCCTTTGCTTCACCGCGCGAGCATTATCGGTTGGGGGAGAACAAGACGTGAGCGTGAAATTCTGGAAGCGTTTTTCAGCAGAAAAAGCAAGCACGTGTGTCAGCGATCCCTCGCTTTTTATCACCGGTAAAGAATATAACTTTATTTTACCTTAATGCAGTTTATCCCATCGTCCAGAGTGTCTGCTTGTGCAGAGAAACATTTAAATGTGGCGGTTTTGTTCGCAATAAATCAGTTGCAAGTCCAGCCGTGTGGTATGTGTTCCTCCTTTGTTCTTGTCCTGCGTCTGTGTTCAGCTGGCTCCAGCCTGACAACATTATGAACCAACTAGCCCAGCAATATACGCTCCAGTCCTGCAAAAGACTCACTGCAAATCGTCATAGCAGTTACCGCTGTGCTGTGTGGAGCAGCGTCCCTGCGCACTACATCAGCGAAGTTTGTTTCTGCACGGAAGTTGAAAGTATTATTTGCATGGAAGAGTCGTCGCGCTTCCTTAAAAGAGATATTTTGTTTTCTCTTCACGGTTATTATTTCTTTCTCGTTTTTTCAAGAAGGACGTGACATTGAATAGGTGCGGTGATCACCTTTAGAGTTTAAGCATCGAAGTGCTGCTCCTTCACAGTTTTCGGAAACATGCTCTTTTGAGGGAAGTTGTAGCGCTACCTCACTTGCCAGCGTGTAGAGGACAATGCAGTGAGAGGCCTCAGTGAACGTCCATGGCTGCCTCGCAGAGCTGACGCGTCGTTCAGCTCACCGCCGCTTTCTTCACCAAGCGTCATGGGCTTTCCTCAATAAATGTGGACCACTCTTCCACAACTGGTGACCGCGGACTTCCGCACATTCGAGGCAAGCAACCACGCCAGGTTCATACATAGCCATTCCTTCGCTACCTGCGGCGTCATGGCCACGTCACACTCGGCCCCATTCGGCCAAGGCGAGTCCGTTCTAACGCCTTGCACTCAGACTGATTTCCCTGAGCTGCACGGCTTAGCCCCTTTTTACATCAATGACCCACCCCTCTGGTTCGCGATGCTTCAGTCCCATTTTTACATTCATGGCGTCTCAAGCCACGCCATCCGCTTCTACTACGCCAAGCAACGTCTTCCGTATGGCCTGTTCCAGCAGCTCACTTTGCCACCTCTTGGGCCCACCCTATACGATGACCTTCAGGTGGCCGTCATCCGGCACTACAGTTTCGCGCTCGTCCGACAGCCGCATTTTGAGCGTGCCGCGGTGGTGCAAGGGGAGCCATTGCTGTCTCGTGAACAGTCCTTCTGCATCCCGACGCAATCTGTTCGTACTACCACCGACGACCCGTTGCCATGTGCGTCTCAGGAGCTGGTGTCGCCGGATTCGCACCAAGCTCCTGACCCCTCACCACACCTTTGTGCCTCAATCCCTGAGGTTCTCCCATCCATCGATGAGACGTCTAAGGACTCCTGTATCCCAGCGTCTCCTCCCTTCAAACGTAACTGCGATATGGACTCCTTTCCACCAGAAAGGGTTCGCACTGCGCCCTCCTTGGCAGATCCAAACGCTAGTTCCGCCATGCAACTGTCTCCACAGCAACGCCAAACACCCGAATGAGGTGTTCTATCATCTGCATCCGACACCACGGGACATCACGGCCTACGCCTGCCACCTGTCTCGCCACGGCTTTTGCATATGATGCCGGACCATAGCCCTCACTTTTTACGACCACCACATACAAAGGGCACCAATAATTCGCTGCCACGCGCACATCGTGCACGTTTCTGTTCCTCAAGGGCCTCCGCTGATCTAGCGCTTCCAACCCTTCAGCCATGGCGGCGTCGCTACGACCAACACAGAGTGCATGCAGACCTGCTAGACCTGCACGAGCCTCACCAGCTTTTGTCCGGAAGACTCTGTCACAAACGTTAGGGTCTGTGCATGCCAAGTACCCTGAAAGAACACAATCCACATCAGCTACTGCCAACCCCGCTCTGCCTTCCATCATCCGACATATGTGTGGCCGACTATGGGCCTGCCCCCACAACGACTTCTGCTTTGCCGCTTCCCAGCGCAGCGGTACGTACTGGCCCTCTACATTTCACTCAAGCGCGACCTCCTGAACTTAGATTTAGATTTTTCCTGATTAGCCATCGGACTACCACCTGAACGCGGACTTACTGTACTTACGTGTAAATAGTTAGTACATAGTGTCCCCATCACTCTAATTCACCCCCCCCCCTCCAAATTTGTTTCATCTCTTGAGCTTTGTTTTTTATTGACCAAAGGTCTAGGAGGGGGGCTCTGTAGCGCCACCTGACGTGCCAGCGTGTAGAGGACGATGAAGTGAGAGGCCTCACTGAACGTCCATGGCTGCCTCGCAGAGCTGACGCGTCGTTCAGCTCACCGCGGCTTTCTTCACCAAGCGTCATGGGCTTTCCTCAATAAATGTGGACCACTCTTCCACAAAATTTTGCAGCCACGGCAACTTTGTGACCCCTGAGCATACCTTTGGCAGTTGAGACAGCTTCATGAATTTGGGAAATACTGTCGGACGTTATTTTCATGTACTCTCAGATTATGAATGGCAGTTCGCCAATGTCTCTCAAGCGAAAAGAATAAAACAGCTGTATCTTACCTGTACTCAGCTATGCGGCAGAAATATGAAGGCTAACAAAAAGGGTTCAGTCTAGTTCAACTACAACACAGCGAGCTATGGCAAGAAAATAATGTGTGTAACGTTAAGAGAGAGAAAAGGGGCAGAGTAGTTGAGGGAACAAACGCGGCGTAATAACATCCTAGTCGAAATCGAGAGGAAGAAATGGGCTTGGGCACTGCATGAAATGGATCTTGAAGTCCAGTGCTAAACAGACAAACGGGCACTGAAGACGAAACAGCGTCCGTCTTGTCTTCGCTTTCGTTTGTCCTTTGTTTGTCTAGCACTACGCTTCAAGATGAACTACTTCCAACTCGCCCAATAAAGCGTGCATGTAATGCGAAGGCAAGATAACCGCTGGATAGCGGAGTGAACACTAAGAAAAGGCAAGCATAGCAGGGGGCAGCAGAACGTTAGGTGTACGGATGAGATTAAAACGTCTGCGGGGATACTACGGTGGCCGCAGCGGGTAAAGTACAGTGTTAATTGCAGCGACATCGGCAGGACCTTTGCCCTGCACTTAGCGTTGTCAGGCTGGCGATGATGATGGTGATAACTCTGCTTCTAGGACTCCAAAAGTGTGCTCGAGCCGGAAGTTAGTACTAGATGCTTTCTAGGTATCTCTTTGTCATTTTTATTTTAATGCGATGCACATTTATGACATTCTGGAAACTGCAACCCCCAAGCATCTCTTCCTCAATCAGGGGAATGAAGGCTGTTTCAGAAGTTACACCATATGCGGTGTTTAGGAATCTGTGTGCGGTGACGGAAACGGAGATGTTCCGAATGGACTATAGGTTAGAATATGGAGTATTGCAGAGTGTCCGAATTCTAATAATAGGTCACCACTGGGCATCTTCCACAGTCTGGAACTTGGACCCAAGGCAGCAGCAATTATACATTGCGATGTTAAGAATGGGGATATAGCTCGTGCAGTTATTTCTGCCTCTTCCGAATGAAGGACATGGTACTTTGGAAATGTTTTAATTTTTCTGAAGCTCTGAGCAGTGATGGGCCCGCACCATCATCGGAGCATGATTATTTTGTGTGGGAGGAGCAGTGATTTAATATATGTTTTGTTCAGCCACGGTGCCAGTCAGCCGCAATGGTGTCCAACTAGGGGACTGGTCGGAAACTTGCAAGCTAACTCTACCCACCGCAGCTGTACACCCCTATATACCAATGTGTTGTAACTCAGTGTAGCTCGCCACATAAGGTTAACCCTAGCCGCATATGCAAAGCGGAAAAAACAGAAGGGATGAAAAGGGAGGAAAGTTGTCAGTAAGAGGATAGGAAAGTGAAAGGTGGAGGGGAGGACAGGAAAACGCAACTGCCGATTTCCTCCGGCCGGTTCAAGCTGGAGGGGCCGTCTACAGGAAGCGGGGGCTAAAGTGGTGTGTTGTCTCTACTGAAGGGCCTTAAAAAGCCAAACACTCGGCATCGGCTCCGCCACCAGAATCTCCAGGTATCGGAACTCACCATTATCTGCAAGTTGCATAAGGTCGTGCGGGATAAAGCACACATTAAAGAAAGCTTCACACCAACTCATTCCTATCCCTTCAGTTTTTCCACCTGTACCACTCCACGCTCTTCCCTCCATACTGTACCAGAGCCAGATCCCCTAAAATGTCACTACATCTGGGTATTTAAGTGCAAATGAGTGCGAAATGCAGCGATGCTGGCCGATATGCTGACAAAACGACGAATTCCGGTGATGGCCGGTTGTCCAAACTGGTGGCGCAGATTGATGTAGTCGAGGGTTTGACGGCATACCGTCTGGTCAGGAATCATAGTGATGAGGATTGCTGGTCACTGGCCAAAGTCAATAAAGATGGAAAGACGTTTCGGGAGCGCTACGGCTCCCTTGTTCACTATGAAGCAATCGGCGCACGGATCCGTCCTTTTGTAGCACTCAGTTGCGTTTTTAATGATTTAGCATAGATAGGATGTACAGTCCCGTCATTCCTGTTTAGTTTGTTAGACGATGTCTGTATGATAAGCGACTCAAGATTCTGCCGTGCTGATGTGTTCTTTTCTGTTGTCAATATCTTTACTTGATCCCAGTTAATCTCGTGGCCGGATTCTTGCATATGCTCGGCGATGGGGTTAGATGTTACTTTCTGGTTTCGGACGTCGTTCTGGTGCTCTCTCAGGCGTCTCCTGAAGTCCTTTGTCTCACCAATACATATTGATGAGCAATCGGCGCCGTCAATTTCATACACTACGCCTGGAAACCTTTCACGAGGGAGCCTGTCCTTCACATTCACCAGTTCTGTTCGTACCTTGCCAGAGGGGACGTGCGCGATGTTGACACCATGCTTGGGGAAAATACGTGCAAGCGCTTCGCTAATTCCCGCTACGTATGGGACAGCAGCTCGTTTTTCTTTTGGTTTTTCTGTGCTATCGATTTATGTGCTCTCGATAAACAGGAATGACGGTACTCTACATCCTATCCATGCTAAATGATTAAAAACGCTACTGAGTGCTACAAAATAACGGATCCGTGCGCCGATTGCTTCATAGTGAACAAGGGAGCCGTAGCGCTCCCGAAACGTCTTTCCATCTTTATTGACTTTGGCCAGTGACCAGCAATCCTCATCACCATGATTCCTGACCAGACGGTATGCCGTCAAACCCTAGACTACATAAATCTGCGCCATCAGTTTGTACAACCGGCCATCACCGGAATTCGCCGTTTTGTAAGCATCTCGGCCAGCCTCGCTGCATTTCGCACGCATTTGCACTTCAACCTTAATTGCAAGTTTTCTAAAGTTATCCCGAAATCATTACATCTGGGTATGCCCACACCTATTCACTGACCCACCACAACCTCCTGAGCAAGGCTGGAGAAGAAGGGCAGAGGGCTCTTGGACCTAATAGCCCTTTAGAAAAGTTTGCAACTTTTGTTTTAAATAAAGTTTATTCTCTCTCTTTCTGTTCAGAACAAGGCTGCCATTCAATATTCAATTAAAACTGGCGTATTCTATGGCAATGGTGGTGACCAACCACATGACGAGATTGGTCCAATAGAGAGCGGACCTGTCTCTACACAATATTTTTCTTTAAATACCTGGACAGTTCTATTTGTGCTTTCGTTGGCATCGTGCTTTAGGTTGTAGTGCCGGAGCCCCCATTTCGCTGGCTGGCCTCTCTGGAAGCCAGCGCTGCGCACCCGCCGACGCTCAAAGCAGGCCGAGACTCTCTCGGACATGTCGCGGCGTGCAGCGTGAATCATCCCGCCTCGTCGGCGCCGACGCGAACCCTTCCTCCTTCCCTCCTCACCGTCGGTGCGAACTGCTCCAACGCTTCGTCGGCCGTCCCCTCTTGACCATTGGTCTAATTTGAACGGTGGCCAGTGCCGTGACCTGATTGGTGGATTTGAACTGCTGGCTGCCGCAACGGTCACGGGCGGCTATAAAAACGGAGCCGCGCTGAGCCCGCGCAGCAGACGGGCAGCAGAAGAGCCATCACGCCGGAGCTACGCTCGCCGCCGGTGCCGCCCTTCTTCTTTGTGCTAGCCCGTGGTGCTCTTGACCCTTGTATCATGTAAAAGCCCTTGTACATATTGTACATAAAAGTCATTTGACTCACCGTCGCCTCGACCGTTTCCTGGCTCGGACACCCAGTCCCAACAAGGTGCATTGCAGTCAAACTGTTTTGCAGCTGTACGCCACAACAGCACACGACGAAAAAGTGCCACTTTACACAAGCAACAAAATCAAACATGCAGCCTTCAAGCAAAGGACTAGGCACGAGCGAATAGTGAATTTTTAGTTCGAAGCGAAGCGAATATTTTCGAATTAAAGCGGATAGCCTGCGACTCAAAATATAGTCGCAAAAAAAGGAGACAGTTTATTAAAGCACAATAGCCTGTACCGAAAGACGTGCTTTGGAGGATTCACTAAAGCAAAAGAAATAAAAAATAGATAAAATAAATGCTTTCAAACTGGCATTAGGCAATGTTCCAACAGCACCAAGCGAAAATGCACTAAGCATCATAGTCTCTCAAACAGCAGCAAGCCAAATGCATTAAGCATCATAGTCTCAAGTTCTTATCATGCGATCCTTCACATACTAATGATTGTAAATTTAAAAGTTGCTAACAATTTTTTCGGACAAATCGCATCTGACGCTGTAGTTTCTCCACCTAAAACGCGTGGCTTACTGTCATGTGACCACACGCGTGATCGCACGTTCGTACTAAAGGCTATCACCCAAGTCATCTCTTACGCGAAAGTCTTAAGTTATCAGTAGAGGCCGGATTTTTAGGCACTAAACAGCATGTTTTAGGCGCCATAAATAGGCGGCTAAAACTGCATTTTAGGCACCTAACGAAGAAAAATAGGCCCTATAAACTTTATCAAAAGTGCACACAGTTCCGAACTTCAGCGCGCAATATCTGCCGTAAAATAAAACAAAAACACTGCAGGAATGATTTGGGACCTTAAGCAAGGTGCGAACATTAGAACCTGTTTTTTTAACGCTGTCGCGCAACTTTTCGTACAGTACATATGCTTCAGCGGAGCAAAAGGGACGGTTACCAACCCTTTTAAAACACTTTGGTATACCTCGAAACAAACAATTCGCTTGTCGAGTACAAAAGTAGAAACAATACGCACCTTAACAGGAGGCCATGTATTTAGAAATTGATAGAAACATTGTCAATTCAAAGCGTCTGACAAATGAGTTCAGTCTTCGCTCACACACGAATTGAACTTATTTATTGCAGGCATACACGATGCTTCAACATTAATAAATAAGTTGTCATTTGTGTAAACAGTGTTTTATAGTTTGTGGCTTCTTGTGTCTGGAGCCACGCGATTATCAAATGGTGCTTGCCATTAGAAGGGTCTGGAAACCATAAATACGAGATGCTAGAAAATGTTACAAACAGTACTGCTTGATGCGGAATATGCCGAAAAGAATCATAGTTCTGCACGGGCCTACGTACATCCAAGAGGATCCATAGTAAAATAAACATCATATATCCAGAAATCACAGTTAAAGCTATGGAAACAGTAGCAGGCAAGCACCATCTGGGGCACAAAGAAAGAAAATAAGCCGGGTTAGCCAGGTGGAAATTTTCATCAGTTAAACTGTTTCATGGAACATTTTACAGTTGGTTTGAATTGGAACCAACTGGGAATTATTTGGAGGAACCTATAACTTACTCCGTATACTTTCCGAAATGTGGTTCCATCTGGCCAACTACCACTTTAACAGCCAAATCATCAACAAGCTGCCACGATTAAATGGCAGAAAATAGGAAAACGTTTGCTTCGATATTTTCGGCTGACGTGGTTGGTATTGTGTACACAGCCGGCGTAGGTGTAGTGTTCACCACAGCCAACTGACGAGATCATCTAATGTTGCCATGTGTGTGTTCTACTCAAAACCGAAATGGATTCGAAAGCAAACAGAATCTGAAAGCAAAACCACAGCGTATTTCAGGCCCCTTTTCTGTAAAATAGGGCATTTTTAGGCACCGACTTCGGAAATAGTCATTTATAGGCACTCACACCCAAAATAGGCATTTATGGGCACTATAAAAAGAGTATTAAACATATTGTCAACACCTAATTCGTTTTCATAATAAAATGGTGCTCATACGAAGCGTTTAAAAAAATAGCCATTTGCCTAAAATCTGGTCTCTAGTTATCAGCCATGGCACCGCAGATGCGCTAGAAGTGGCACGCACTACGCCGCCGTATACCAATCAGAGAACGCAGTATCCGCGATTTCTGGAATGGGTCTTTGCACAGACAATCCTCGCAGCGTTGTGCTCCTCCGAACCGAAGCGCGAGAAGGTGCAAGCACGCCCACTTGCAATGCCAGACACGCCACTGCGCAAAGCCAAGTGGTTTCGTCTGAGGCGAGTACTAATCTAGATTCAATTGTCAAAGCTTGCAAACAATGGGGTAGTGCCTGCTTCAAAGTTGGTTTTCAGTAACACCACAACTTCGAAGGCCAATGCTGACAGAGCGCTCGCCTCGGACACGTTGGTACATAGTTCTAAATTCCTGCCTTGTTTGTCATTTTCTTCATGGCTTTCCATGCGGCACAGTTCCTGCCGTGTTGTATTCCCTTTCGCATCTGCGCTCTGTCCCATCATATGCGCTGGTCAAGGAGGGAATATGTAGACGCGGTCGCCACGCCGTGCACATGTGCACAACGCTGTCCGACACCCAGTGCAGCGCGATCGTGCAGAAGTATGAAACCGTACATGAAACCATCGATTCATTCATCTGGCAGTTTATATTCCGTATTTCACCAACTTCAAAATGCTCCGAAAAATTGCAGGTTTTCTAATACCGCTATTTGATTCAAGCTCAAATCAAATACCGCATTATTCGCTTCGATATTTGAAACGTTAGAATATTCGCAGAGGACCAGACAAAGACGAATTCAAGCTTCTTTGAAATATTAAAACCCATGCACAAGCCCTTTAGTTCCAGAACAAGGTACTCACCTCTCAGCACAAAAAATTCGCAGCATCAGCTCTGACCTCCGCTCCCGAATTCCGGCATCTCCTTTACCCGTGGTGCAGTAAAGAATGGCGATCACGCAAGCTTTAGGTTTCCTTCACCTGTCTACGTTGTCGCGTGCCTCACTTAAACTTCTGCCTTTATAGATCTGGTCTGCCGGTCTCCCCATTGTGCCGTTGTGCGAAGAACCCGAAACGAGAGGTCATTTCTTGTTGACCTGCCGCCGTTTCTCCCCTTTACGAAGCCGTCTGATGGAGTATCAGTTACGACAGCTAGGTCTAAGTCTGTCAGCTGGGGTTGTTCTGTCTCTTGGGGCTTGCTCCCTAGGGCACAGTAACTGGAATATGCTCTCCGCCATTGAAAACTTCCTTACAGACACTAAACGGCTGCCGTCTTAAGCTCTGCTCTTTCTCATGATGAATATTTCTCTGCAACAAAAGCTTTCCGAAACATGGAATATTTAGCCCCGTTCTCTATTTCAGTCACCGATCGCACAGTATTTGTGTAGCTTATTTCAATTATACATCTGAATTTCTTTCATTTATTTCCTTATTATGATTATTATGATTATTACTTTTTCTTTTTTTCTTTTTTCTCATCATTTATGTAGTTGTTTAACATTCTGAGCACCTATCAGTTGCCGCCTGTGTCTTGGCCAATCCCCCGCAGTGGGTACGCGCCATTATTTAGAGGACAACAACAACGTGTGTCGCATGGGCTCCCGCCTCGAAGTCACTTTTCGGCTTAAAGAGCCAGCCCGCGGGCTCGAATGTTTTGGAAGACATCCGGGCCAAGGCTCTGTGCCTGATGAAACCTGAATATGCCAACCTAAGGACACCTAGATCAATTGCCGGCCAACTGCCGGCCTAGCTATCGAGCTAGGCTTAGCTTGCCACCTCTCAACCGGGAACTGAGCGCCCAGGGAGCCGCAGTGATGGACTACACCGTGGAAGGCAAGAAAATATCACCGTCAGAGCTCGCGGATTGAAAATGAGAAACCGTTCTTCGGTACCACGACCGACTACGAGGCATGAAGACCCCATCGACCGACCGCTAGCCTGCGCAGTGGCATGCCCAAGGCAAGTCTTACTCGACTTTTCCAGCTCGAAAGAACGGGAAAAATCTACTCGTCCTCCGCAAGATCGCCCTTCTCCCACGCTTAACGACCGACGGTTACAAAATCGTCTACCGACCGCAAAGTTTGAATCTCAAGGATTTTGCGCCTGAACTACTACTCTTCTGTGCCTGCGAAGTGGCCAGGCTACAATATGAGACGGTGTTAAATGAAGACATAATCCGAGTCAATTTGGCCAACAACACCCCCGCCCCCCCCCCCTCAAATGCACGCCCGAACATCAATGGGCGACTGCATACGCGAAGATCGTAAAATTCATTCTGCAAAGTCATACTTACAACATGACTTCAGACGTGGCAGCGCCCGAATACTCCGTAAAAAGGTGTCGTTTACAACGCCTACGCGGGAGACTCGCCCGAAGTGGTCCGCCAAGGGTTCGGGTTCTGGATGATCGAAGGATCGGACAATACAGAACGATTCAGATCATGTTTTTCTGAAAGAAGCTATCCGCGTCCACCCCTCCAGGGAGCAACACGAAGTTTCTTTCAACTGCAGGGCAGTAGTAACCGGGCCGATGTCTGCTACAAACCAAAAACACACCCTTGACACCGCTGCGGAGAAAGTCACTCACCCCCGCCTGAGGGAGAACGGCCAACCTGCCAACCCGTCTGCATCGTCTGGAACGGGAGCCACAACAAGGAAGCCGCAACTGCAAATTCCGGCTGATTAACAAGAACAAACAAGGAACGCCCTCTGGCAACCAGATACCCAAGCAAGAGGACAACCACCCCCCACCAAACGGACACCAGTCAAGGCCCAGGAAGAGGAAACAGGGTGCTACCGGAAGAGGAGACTGCCAGAGCCGGAACAACTCCAACTCCTTCCTGCCACTGGGGAGCCCTGCAGGGAAGGAGAAGAGAAGCTCGAGCCGCGGACGCAGTGACAGCAACTCCAACAAAAAGGTGAGCTGGCCGGCAGAGGCCTCCCAATGTATTGATGTTCGAGAGAAGGAATTTAAAATCATATTGCAATCCCGAGACTGAGAAATTTTCACCATTAAAAAAAAGTTGGCTTAAATTAAATGCCTCCTACAAGCACCTCAGGCAAAGACAGACACTGCGGCTAGAACGCCACCCACCGCGTCCGAGGCTTCGACCAATGACGCGAGGGAAGCAGGCGCCCTAATAGCAACTAAGACACCGCTTCCTACAAAGGAAGGCGAGGAATCCAAAAAGAAAGGCCCAGGCGTCGGGTGTTGACACCCCGCAGCCATTCAAAGCACCTACAAAACTCAGAGAAGACATCAATGCTCTGTCAGAGAGAACTGCCGCTATATCAATAGAAGAAGCAACTTTGCAAGGCTTCATTACCGCCAAATTAGCAGAGATGGCCGTTCGCTGTACAAAACTAGAGGGACAAGTATCCCAAATAGCCACCTGCATGCAGCAAATAATGGATAGACTAACTATCGAGGTCCGCCTACTCCGTCACGACGCCACAACCATCTGCTACCCAACATTACTCCACGCCAAAAATTTGAAATTTGGCAATGGAACTGCAAAGGCTTCCGCCGAAAGTGGGCTTAATTCCAGCTGCATGTCCAACAAACACCACCTGCTACAAACCCAGAGTTCAATGCATTGCAAGCAGCTACCGCCAGGCCTACACTGCCAGGCTATAAAGCATATCTTCCACCCCATTATGACACTAGTAACGCAGCCCGCTCCTTCACAGCCTCGCTCGGGCATAGAAACATCACCGCGATTCAGCATTTTACAAACTAATCGGAAGATTTCGCCGTACTTGAGACAGTACTAATGCAAAAAAGAGACATAAAATTCTACCCTTAATGTATACGACCCGACCAGAAACAACAGCAGTCGACTCCCACAGTTGTTGATAAAATAAATAAAGGTGGCTGCCAGCGGTCAACTAATAATTGTGGGACACTTAACTCTAAAGACCCAGCATTAGGTTATAACAAAGCAACTCCGGAAGGGAGCCTGCTCTGGCAAACCATACAATCATTAGGGCACGCATGGGTAACAGTGTGAGTGTAGACACATCTCCAGACTTATCCCTCTCTAATAACCTCAAGGACGCAAATTGAGTCAACACCGGGCAAAATCTTGCTAGTGAGCACCTCATCCTTAGCATCACGATCCCCACGATAATACTCACAAACAAATCTAAAGAAATACGAACCACGGATTGGGACAAGTTCAGGAAACTTTGCAACAAGACAGCTCCTGAGATCATTAACCTTAGCGACCAGGTTAGCGGTTACCTCCCTGAATGAGGATGTCAGCTCCACTAGCGCAGTGGTGCCAGTTGAGAAAGCAGAGCAGATTGCTGACCCAAAGCTTTTACACCTATAGGAACCACAAAAAGGCCTCCAACAACGCTGGAAGAATGAAAAACACAACAAGCGACTCCGCAAAATGATCACGGAAATCGAGTGGTAAATCGAAGAGAATACACTTACACTCTAAACACAACAACGGACCCAAATATGTGAAAGCATTAACGTACAGCTCGAAAGAAAGAAGACATGGAATCTTCGAAGCACCTTCTTGAACCAGAAAAAAACAAGTCCCGTACAACACAGTCAGCTGTATAGGCCCATACATAAATATGAGGGTACAATTATAGGCCTAATCAAAGAGCTAGTAGAATGCTATTTAAACACGGATGAGGGTGCTATACAACCAGGCTACCGGACGACTCCTAATTCAAGTTTAGACGCAGACGTCACAGACGCAGAGGTCTAGTACACAAATTGAAAAACAGCAGACGCCTGCGGCAGGACCAGATAAAGTAACAAATATGATTCTCAGGAAATTAGACGCAATGTCGATCGCGGTGGTTAGAGACCTTATGAACATATACTGGCATGCAGGCAACATACCACGAGAGTGGAAACATGGGAAAATCACTTTTATTCCTAAAGCGGGCAAGAAACTCAGCACTGAGAATCTGCACCCCTTTTCATTAACACCATGCCTAGGCAAACTAATGAAGCATGCCATCCTCAACAGGTTCCATAACTATGCGGTTGACATGAGCCTCCTACCAGAAACAATGTTAGGACTCAGGGCCCAACTGTGTGACCAGGATATACTCTTGCAGCTTAACAAGGACATGATCGAAGCTGACGAGGAAACAGCAACAAAAGCAATATTAGGCTTAGACCTTATTAAAGCTTTCGACAACGTCACCAACAAAGCCATTTTAACAACCCTGTCAGAAATCAACCCCGGAGAAAGGACGTACAACAACACCCGATCCTTCCTCACTAACAGAACATCAGCGGTAATGGTCGGAACAGTAGAGTCTGCCCTAATCACAATAGCAACCAAAAGAACACCATAAGGCTCCATCTTGTCCGCCTTCCTTTTTAACCTCTCCCTCATCAAAATTGCCGCCAAATTGGCACAAATACGCGGCCTACATCACGTCCTATGCAGATGGCATGACTCTTTGGGTAACCAAAGGATGCCAAGGTTGCATACAAGAGACACTGTAAGAAGCAGTGGACATCATTGAGGCATGCGCATGGGAATCCGGCCTCACTTCTTCAGAGCAAAAATCTCAATTATTTGTAATAAGACCATTGAAGAGGCAGGAGAACTACAGCTTCAACCCCTCCCCCCCCCCCCTCCCGCAAATAAACGTCTATGCCAATGCACGATCCGTCAAAGAGGTACAAACCATGAGAATACTGGGGCTGTATTTACAGACTAATGGAAAGAATAATGACGCACTCACCAAGCTAGAAAGCATGGTAGAAGCGACTGCACGATTAATCCGTCGCATAGCTAATCGAAGACAGGGGTGAGGGAAAGATTGTTATGCCGACTAGTGCAGGCCTTTGCGCTAAGCAGGATACTCTATGCCACCCCTTATCTCAAATTCGCGAAAGCAGAAAATAATTAATGGGATAACACGATACGGCAAGCCTACAAAGCCGCCTTACGACTCCCGCTGAATGCCTCAGCAGGAAGGCTTACGAAGCTAGAAATACGCAACAACTACAATGAACTGAAAGAAGCCAATTTAATGGCTCAAATGTCGACATTAGCCCATTCTAGAACTGGCTGGAGAACACTAACCAGGCTTCCAATTAACTTTCAACCTATGGATCAAGACGCTAGAATAGACTTGCCCCGCGACTATAGGGCAGCCCCACTAATCCAAGCACTTCCCAAAAACATGCACCCCTTACACCATGAGGGTAGAAGACAAGCACGAGCCAAAGCCTTACATAATAAATACAGACAGTGCGTTAGAACAATTTGTGTAGAGGCGGCAAAATATAAAAATACGAATGCCTATGCAATTGTGGCTGTGAACGAGAATGGTAACCACATCGTCTCGGCATCAATCAAAACGATATCCTCTGAAATGGCAGAAGCGGCAGCCATAGCCCTCGCCCTAGTGCATACCCAAGACAGCATCATTCTCAGCGGCTCCAAAATGGCTAGCAATAACTTCCGAAAAGGGCGAATTACAAACACCTCCCTAATATATCCGTAACGCCACCAAATCCTCACGAAGTCCAACGCGGTGGCCCAGTGGTTATGGCGCTCGGCTGCTGACCCGAAAGACGCGGGTACGACCCGGCCGCGGCGGTCGAATTTCGATCGAGGCGAAATCCTAGAAGCCCGTGTACTGTGCGATGTCAGCGCACGTTAAATAACTCCAGGTGGTCGAAATTTCCGGAGTTCTTCACTACGGAGTCCCCCATAGCCTATGTCGCATTCGGACTTTAAACCCCCATAAACTATAAACTATAAATTCTCACCAAATTACTCCGAACTGATATCGGTCCTAACCCATTCAGGGAATCCGGGAAACGAGGCGGCAGACAATAAAGCCTTAGATTTCGTCAACGGGGCAGTGGATGAGTCTGGCTCCCTGAATTTCAAAAAGAACCCTCTGATCGCATATCATGTTCTCACCAATAATTTTAAACTAGAAAGGGGAACTTTCCCCCCTCCGCACAAAAGCCTGGCTAAAGAACACGAGGTTACGCGGCAGCATCTACAGAGGATATCGATACGCACTCCATCAATCCTCGCGCACACTCCTCTATACAAACCGAACTGTAAACACTGCGGCCAACGATCCAACGACGGTCTTAGCCTATGGGATTGTGAAATAGAGCCACCTGCGGGTGATCTAGTTGCCAGAACGGAGTAAGCATGTACAGGTTGGTAATTCATTGCAACACAGTAACCACAGCGCTGGAAGAATGCAGGACAAAAAAGAGGCAGGACAAGCACTAACTTTCAACAAAGCGGTTTTTTTTTGCAGACCGGGAGCGTTATACACAGCTGATACAACCAATAGAAAGATGAAAAGACAACACAACAAAATGCCACATGCCGTCATGTCATAAAATCGAGTTCTTAACTTGATAATGCCACATACTCCCTGCTGACGCTTCTATCTCCTACCCGTGCTATCTCACGCACTTCCTTGATTTTTCTAGTCAAGTCGGTACGGTGCCGCTACAAAACGATGGCCTTATCGAACAAGCGGTGGCAATGTAGTTCTGCGTCAAATTTTTGCATTTGGCCGCCAGATGGCCGTCCGTGGTGATATTTCTAACATGACTGATTTTCCTCTAGGAGGCGCACATCAAAACACCTGCCCGTTTCCCCTATGTAGAGCCTACCACATGAAAGTGGAATTTTGTATACCAATCCTTTCCTGCAAGGAACGTGCGCATTTCTGTGCTTAATTCTGCACTGAGGTTTGCACGTTGCGGTAAAGCAGCTCTTTTCGCACACACTCAACAGCTTTTTGGGTGCGCTGCCGCGGTGGTTCAGTGGTTATGGTGCTCGGCTGCTCACCCGAAAGACGCGGGTTCGATCCTGACCGCGGCGGTTGAATTTCTTTGGAGGAGAAATCCTAGAGGCCCGTGTACTGTGCGATATCAGTGCACGTTAAAGATCCCCAGGTGGTCGAAATTTTTGTAGCCCTCCACTAAGGCGTCTCTCATAGCCTCGGTCGCTTTGGGACGTTAGACCCCATAAACCAATCAACCAACCAGCTTTTTAGGTGCCGTGAATACTACTTTTACGCCAGAACGTTGCCCTACCTTCCTTAAACAGTGAGAGACCTTATGCTGGCAGGAAATGACGGCTCCCTTTTCTTTTTTTTCTTCCATTGCCCTTGTCTCTTCCGCTGTCTGTTCGTCGCTCGTTTGTGACACAACTTCCCTTCTGCGATGCAGGCCTTCGGCGACTGAAACAATGATATGTTTGGAATAACTCGCCGCCTCCAAACGTTCTACCTACTTTGTACATTTTCTTCCACAGCATGTTCGCATAACTTGCAGAGAGCGCTCGACAAAAAGGAAAGAACAATGCTTCTCTTTACCAACTTTGAGTGTGCAGAGCTGAACGGTAAAGGAGGCTTGTTGGCTCTAGGCTCACACATCCAGCAGGCATGATCATGGTTGAAACGCAGCCACAGATCTAAAAACCTAACGCCGTACTGCTCGGGCAACTCATGCGTGAACTCTAGGGACCTGAAGCATTCATTAAAACAGTCTAAAATATGCTGTACTTTACGGTGAGTGAAAACAGGTCCACCTAAACAATGAAAAAATTATCAGCGTACCTAAAAGTTTCGAAATTCTAAGCCCATCTAGCCACTCAAAACGAGCCTTGTCACAATGAGCTAAAAACAGATCGCTTAAAATCTGTGCAATACACGAAGCTATGCAAACATCCTTCTTTTACAGGTAAATGTTATTGTCCAAGGCAACATACGTTGATGTCAAATACAACGATACAAAGACTAAAAACTCGCCGTACTCATGCCACCGGTGTTCTGAATATCGACGGCACCACAGTGATCAATTTCAGCCTCGATGCAGGACAGCAGACCACCATGCGGCAATGAATAAAACCAGTCTTTGATATCTACAGACAAAGCTGTGATATCTTTGTAGTCAGTAGATCTGAAATAGTCAATAACCGCACAAGAATTTTTAATCAAGAACGGGTGAACCACAATAACCAATTTCAGGTCCCTTGCAAAAACTTCGCGGCGCACTTCTGCCACGTACCTGACTGAGAAATGATGACGCGAAAAGGGCATTCGACTTCCTGTGTCTTAGCAGAAAAAACATGTCCAGAACGTTAATGTCACTGCTGTCTACTTGCTTCAGAACGTTGATCTGGTTGAGCTGCTCTCACAACTTCTTCGCTCCCGACTTTATCTTCCACGCAGTCTTAAGGCAACTCCACGGGTTTCACCGAATAAGGTCAAGTCGCGAGCAAAAAAGTTGTGTGAGCATCAAAGCATGATTAAAGTTCTGAAGCAAGTAGACGCCAGTGACATTGATGTTCTGGATATGTTCTTTTCTGCTAAGACACAAAAGTATAATGCCCTTTTCGCTTCATTGTTTCTGAGTCAGGTTCATCGCAGAAGTGCGTCTAAAATTGCTTAGCGCGGTTTACCCTTTCTTGACTAAAGACTCTTCTGCATTTATTGACTATTTCAGATCTACTCACCAGGCAGTGCAGCTCCTGCCCCTTCCTACTATTAATCAGCCACAGAAACTACTACCTCTGGCCTTTCCTCCATGGACACTCTCTCCTCTAAAGGTGAAGAAGTCTGTTCCAGGTGTGAATGCAAAGAACCGCATGCCACAGGTAGCGCTTCTGCAAGCTACTCTCGCCTTCTTAATCGAAGAATATACGCTGCACATCCATATCTTCACCGATGGTTCAACTACTAAAGAAACTTCTTCTTGTGGCCTTTATGTGCCCTCAACAGGCCATGCCCTTTCTTACCGGCTGCAGCGGAGGACATCCTCTACGACAGCTGAGCTTCACGGCATTAAGGAAGCTGTTTCTTACATCCTGCGCCGAACCGCCGGCCGTTGGGTTATCTTCACCGATACAAAGGCATCTCTGCAGATCCTGGCCAACCTGCTGAAGAAAACGAATCACCAGCCAGTTTCCCTGGACATCGGGTATATACATCATTTAGCTATTGCCGCAGGCCACTGCATAACATTTCAGTGGGTACCTGCTCACTGTGGCATTCTGGCTAATGAAAAAGCAGATGAAGCGGCCCGTAAAGGCCATCAACATCAGAGATACATTCGAACTTTTTTCACGAAATCTGATGCGTCCCAAATGAGTGGAAGTTTTGCTTACGAAGAAACGTATCGGCTTTGGAGTTTGCCGACACATCAGTACCAATTTCTTCACTCAATCTACCCACATCTTAGCTAAAGACTCTCACCCAGAATTCCTCGACTACTGGAAACACTTTATCACCGACTTCGTCGGAATGCTGCATATACAAACGGCTTGCGATACCGTTTTGGACAAATGAACAGTCCGCATTGTGACAACTGTCCCTCGATAGAAACTGTGGAACATATCCTGCTTGAGTGCCCTGCGTATGCTAACGAGCGTGCGTACTATGAACATTGCATGCAGAAGCTCTGCCCAGTGCCCCTAACAATGGACAAAGTTTTAGGTCCCTTAGCCTGCTTCAGGCAATGGAGACTTGCAATGAACTTTCTTTTTACATATTTAAAAGACATTGGACATCTCGATAAGCTCTAAATTCACTTGCACGTTACCTTCATGCATTCTTCATGCAGTGAACTTCGTCAGCCCATTTGTCGGACTATGCACTCCATCATTTCATAGGTTACATCAATACTCGGCATTGCATCCTTAGTACCCATTTCATGGCCGCATTTTATCTTCGTTTTTTTCTTTTACCTCTTCCACGCTGCTCTCCTTCTGTCTTTATCTCCCAAATTCCCCTCCCTACGCAGAGTAGCACGCCAGCGATATTGAAACGCCGGCTAAATTCTCTGTATTTCATTAAAGAGTCTCCCTCTCTCTCTCTCTCTCACCAGAAATATATTACAGCTTTGTGTGTTGATATCAAAGATTTATTTTATTCATTACCGCATGGTGGTCTGCTGTCCTGCGTCGAGGCTGCAATCCGCCTTTTTCACGACGCGACTGCGCATGCGCCCATCCCCTGGCGGCGGTGTCGCGAAACATACTGGAAGTGTAAACAAACCGGCTTCCTACGCGGCGGGTGCTTTGCTGCAGCCGTCGGGCGTTCAGCACGACGCATTTCGCGATGCCTACGACATGTGTTGCATACGGCTGCAATGCCCAATATGTAATGGGAAGCAAAGTCGGATTTTTTCGCTTTCCGAACGCTTCCCGGGACCGCCTTCGACGCGAAGCGTGGATAAAAGCAGTTCGCCGGCTCGACGATCGTGGCCGGCCTTGGGCACCGTCTAGCACGTCAAGACGGACGAGGTACAGCGGTTAAATGCGTGTGCAGTCTTCAGTATCACGAAATCTTTTATTCATGGGCAGGAAGGCCTCGGATGTCACCGCTGCACCCAGACTTCCGGTCGCTGATCTCAAGATCGCGGTTTCGATGCACACCACGAAAGACGCGTTTCAGTGGAGGCGAAATACAAAAGCACTAGTGTGCTGTGTATGTCAATGCACGTGAAATAAGTCCAAGTCGCATATATTAATACCGAGCCCTCCACTGAAGCGTTCCACACAGCCCATGTGTCAGACGTTCAAGTCCACGCATAATACCATGGCGTGCGCTCATCGCAGGAAACATTTTCAAGAAACACGCAAAGGTGCACTGCGGCGGTAGCTTCACACGCTTCCAGTTCGTCACCAAAAATGGCAAAAAGTGAATCGGGTATATTTAAGTTATCTCCAAAAGTTTTGCAGTGCGTATATCCATACGGATCACTACGGACGGGCGGATGATGGAACGGAAGAAAGCATAGAGAACACACGAGGCAAAAATGTGGGCATTTCATCTGTTCCTACATTAAAACACTGCAAACTGGAATCGCACACAAGCAAGCACATACGAGTTTGCACATTCAATATCTCGGCAGTATGCAGATCAGCCTCCATGCAACTAAGCTGCGGCACGATTTTATAAAGCTAAACAGCACTAGCACCAATAAATGCGAAATGATTGTGGATATTTCATTCAACATTACGTTCCGAATGTAGCCTTCATCTTTGAAGCGACGGCCCTCGCTTAGCTGTATCGCATGCCGGATGATCGGAGATACTGAAGAATTTGCTCTTCAGTGGGCACAGCAGCCTGCCTCGGACTTCGCACCCCGCCATCAGTCAGCCCAGAAATTCTCCAGATACCAGGTGCTGCCCAGGACACGCCATCGTCGACAGATTCCAACAAAAAGTGCTCCGCAACGGCACTCAGTCTGGCGCGGTTTGGCGCGCAGTACCCTTCCAGTGAGCTTCGAGCCTTGTACGCGAGGTGGCAGCACAGGAAAATGAAAGAGGCCGATTGATGAGTGTGGTGCCGTCGATTTCCATAACGCCTGTGGCATGAGTAAAGCGAGTTTTTAGTTCTTTTATCTTTGTACTTCACGTCAACGTATGTTGCCTTGGACAATAACTTTTCCCTGCAAAAGAAGGATGTTTGCAGAGGATCGTATATTGCGCTGATTTCAAGCCATCTGTTTTTAACTCATTCTGACAAGATTCTTTTTCAGCGGCTAGATGAGCTTAGGATTTTGAAAATTTTCAGGAACGCGGAAACCTCAGTGGGAATTAAACAGATATTCCCACGTTCCTTTTAGGGAAGGAGTGGTATAAAAAATTCCACTTTCATGCGGTAGGCACTACATAGGGCAAACGGGCAGTTGTTTGAATGTGCGCCTCGTAGAGCACAGTAATAAAGTCGGAAATATACCCACAGACGGCCATCTGGCAGCCCATTGCAAAAAGTATGGCGCAGTTCCACCTTGTCATCCCCTTTTTGATAAGACCTTCGTTTTGTATCGGCACCATAACGACTTGACTAGAGAAATCAAGGAAGCGTGTGAGATAGCACGGGCAGGCGATCAATGCGTGAGTAGGCCGTGTTTTAGTCGTGTATATATGCTGGTCTGCAATAAATCCGCTTTGTTGAAAGTTAGTTCTTCTCCTGTCCCGTCTTTGTACTGCGTTCTCCCCGCGCTACGATTACTGTGTTACGATCTAGTTACCGCTTCTTCTCGCGAGCGGTGGGAGACCGTGCTGGCTATCTCTGACCCGAGAACGCTGGCGCTGGCGATGAAGTGGGCTGACAAAGTCGTCTAGGGCTATGTACTCTCGACCACTTAACGCGACCTGTTAGCACCAAGCTCTTTCCGATGAATAAAATGTTTTTCCGTCAGTCACAGGCAGAAGGCGGTTTCAACTTTGGGGAGCCCCAAAATATTTTGCTCTCTAGCACCATAACATTTGAAAGATGATATTGATAGCGCTTATCGTTCGTTAGAAGCCTCTCAATGAGCAAGTACTCTAATGCTAATACTTAAAAAGGTGTCTACTGAATGTAAGTTAACCGGCCTGCTTGTTGACACGTCTTATCTTTATCCTGTTCCACACCACCATAGACAATGCTGTGCCGAACAAATCGCTCTAGTAACTCAAAAAGCCCATTTTAAAAATTTTTAACAGCGCGCCGCTCAAACCAATAATGGAGCAATAATGCAGCCGCGAAGCCAGCAGTCAGAGGTAGAGGTAAAAGGCGGTAAAAAAACTGGGGACACTTACGCTCCGCCTTCAATGGTATGACGCGACAGCGCTCCTCTTATCCACGCATGCAGGGACGCTGCTTCCTCTTTCACAATCGCGATCATTATGAGAAAGACCACACGGCATACGTATAAGGCTCTGCTTTAACCAAGCCATACAAACGTGTCTGCATGGCGTACCGGTAGCATGTCTGACTCACAACCCGGTGGTCCGAGGTTCAGAGGTTTACAATTCGCTGCTGAACGGTGCCTAGATGGCCAGCGCCGTTTTCAGAATGAAGAAACCGCTCTTAGCGCGGGCATGCTGGGTGCCACTCTCCCGTTCGGCTGTACTAAGCGTAATGCGACGGTGCGCCGTTTCGGAGAGAAAGCTGCAGCTGTAGCATGGAATTCATGAAATTTGAAATTCTACCAAGGCAGGGTCGCACAGGAGATAGTTTAAACAGTGAATCGTATTGAGTTTCTCTAAAGTACACCATCTTTCACAGCTAATCTGCCGAGAAAGTCGGCACCTTGTGAGCAGTCGGTGCGCTCATGCATAGGCAACGAGTTTTCAATCTGTGAGAGAGAGGGGGGGAAGGGGCCCAGTTAGAACCCTCTCTTTTTTTTCATTCTCCCTCCCCTCTCCTCTGGGCATGCTCCTTGGCAAGATATTCTGATTTATTTATTTTACTCCCTGGATATATAGCACATTATAAGGGGAACGCCATTGGACAGCAATATAAAATGTCAAAAAAGGTAAGGGAGCCAATTACTAATCCTTGAGGAACCCTACAACCAAGCGGTATGGTAGAGAAATAGATTTCATTTATGCGGAAAAATGCAGCACGACAAGAAGGAAATCCACGGATCCAGTTAAGAACTGCAGGGTCAATGTTCAGCGCACTTGCTTTTAGGTTATGTAATAGCAGTGAGTTGTTAACTTTATCGAATGCTTCAGCAAAGAAATGTGCAGTCAAAAGAAAAAGTGAAGTCTAAATAGAAGTGCCAGTCGTAAGTGAAGGAAAGTAGTTGAATGTCACAACAGAAAAACTTTCGCAAGGAGAAGAAATTATCCTCCAGAAAATTAACAAAATGTGTAAATATACGCCCCATTATTTGGCATGCTATTGATCTCAAAGGTATGGGTCAATAGTCAGATAGATTCTGTTTATCTTCGCCTTGGTGTACTGGTATTTTCACTGCAGTCATCCAGTCTTCTGTAGCACATAATGATGATACGATGGGGAGAATATGCATTTCATGATTACAAAACGATTCTCTTTGCATGACATATAAAGTTGCGATTTATACCATCAATTCCGCTAGAAAACTTTAGTTTCAAATTGATAACCACTGTGATGCCTTGCAAATCGAACATGGTGGGATCTATCGCGAAATGATCGCACAGTTAGAGATCGGGACGTTGGATAACATTGGATGAAGAAGGAAGCGGCTTAACGAAAGTATCATTTAGTTCAGTAGCAGAGAAGTAGTCAGAGCAGGTTCGCCGGTGGGTACAATAACGATAATTTATTGGTGTTTTAAGGACTTATTTTGTTCCAGAAGCGTTTTGGATTGTCTTCAGAAAGTTTAGGAGGGTTACTTTAACGAAGTTGGATTAAGAACACTTCAATGCTCCTTAATATTTTCAATTAGTGGTGACTGCAGTCCGGTGAACAGCGAAACAGCGAGGATGGCTTCGAAATGAAATTATTTATTTGACTGACTTGCGCCTACAAATAACTGAATTACTCGGCCGCCGCTTAGCAACTGGCGTGCTCGGTGGTGGTCGAACAGAATGCCCACCGCTCTCGGCCGTGCTCAATTTAAAGCTGATAGCGAAATTTGGAAACAAAGCGCGCAAAGTTAGTAGAGCACTTTGGAACAACGTAGAAGCGTCTCCACCTGGATGCGATCAATTGAGATAAATCTGGTCGCTTCTTGCATCACAAAGTGATAAAGTGGCAGGCCAGCAGCTTTAAAGGATCAACATACAAACAATACAAAGATTCTCATCATTACTCTCCTCTCAAAGAAGCATCAACCCAATGCTTTAAAACATAAGGCGACCAGAAACAAATAAAACGGATTATGCCAAAATAAACACCGAGTGCGGAAACAAAGCGTCCTTTAGCGCGCATATTAGAGCTGTAGATGGACGACATACACAACTTCTGGTCGTACGCGGCGTCGCTGGGATGCAGTCATTTCGTCAGGGAGGACTACATAGTCCAGTTCACCTAACTGACGAAGAATCTTGTATGGTCCGAAATAGCGGCGCAAAAGCTTTTTACACAATCAGCAGCGGCGAATGGGCATTGTGATCGTACTTCTGGCCACACGGGCCGGAGCAAGCCACGACCAAGAACTGTCAACAAAGGTGACAACCCCGCGACAGCTGCTGACCGGATGCCCTTTGCCTCAGTAAAAAGGGTTTCCTCAATAGACCTGCGGGCTACTTCCACAGGACACTGGAAGACAGAGCCCTGCGCAACTGCCGCGGACTCTCCCACGGGCTACCAAGCAGTACCAGGAAGCGCTGCGAGGTCCCGCCATCATGTTTTTACATCGGAATTTATCTCCAAAGGGGAAGCTGACACCGCGTCCCCTTCCGCGTAGCTTGCCCCTGCATTGATAGGAAACACGTGGGGCCAGCTACACACCATGGGAATATCATTCGGGGAGATTCCTGTCTGCACCCCGAAGACGGCACCCTCCTCTCAAGCTCAACACGTGAAGAGGAAGTGTTACCTGAGGAGAGTGCGTGATCACCTGCCACAGTGAACTTGGACACGCCTTCCTCGGCACACATGGTCTCCATTTAGGGATTTTAGGCAAGAAAACCCCTATAAAACCCAGCGCAGAGGACGGCCAAGGCGTCCCTCACATCAAGCAGCTTTCTGTCATCGAGACTCTTCGACTGAGAAGCACTCTAAGTTGCTGTACGTGTACATAATGTAAATAGCTGTATGAAGTTTTCATTTTTTTCCTGGTCACCCAGTCTCCGATCGTCCTCGTCCCATCAATGGTCCAGCCATGCTACCCGAGTCGCAACAACTGGTTGGCAGCGGTGAGATCGTTTGCATGGTGTCCTGGGTCTGGTTTTGGTGAGTGCATCGCCTTCTCTCCTTGAATATTGCCAGTCTTAGCACTTGTGCTGCGCTTCCTGCTAGTGTACGTTGGTTGTAGTAGCCTGTTCGGATTTGAACCTTGCCTTGCAGCAACATCGTTGGGAGACTAGAGATCGCATTACTAGCAGGGACTTAGGGCAGTCATGGACTGGCGAAAGCTGCGTAAGATTGAACTGATCTCCTTATGTGGAGAATTAGGTATTGATTGTGGGAAAACAATGAAGAAACAGTAGGTTGCCCTTATGTGCAGAATTCGGGATTTGCTGTCGAAAAATAATGAAGAAACAGCCGGTTGTCAGTGCAATAGAGGACCACGGCTTTGAGGAAGAGGAGATAGTGGAGCAATGGGAGGAAATAAAAAAGAAATGAGTAATTAGAGCAACGAAAAACAAAACAAGAATTGGAATTCCAGGAACGAATAAGAAAAGACGAATTGGAGGAACAAAACAGGAAAAGTGAAGTGGAGCTAGAAAGGAAGTGACTGGAGGTGAAGTTCGCAGAAGCTCGGGCAGAAGCAGCAAAAGCGGGGACGGCCTCTGTTGTGAGCAGTCAGTCATCGAAGCCGCCCAGAATGAAAGACCTTCTGCCACCTTTCAAAATGGGCGAAGGTATCGGGCTGTTCATTGTGAACTTTGAACGCGCGTGCGAAAACCGTAAGTTTCTTCGCACAACCTGGGCTCAACACCTCTTGACGGTTCTGCCATGTGAGGCTGCCGACGTGCTTGCTCGGCTAACAAAGACAGAAGCGGATCATTACAATAAAGTGAGGGCCACCTTGCTCAAAAAGTACCGCCTGTAGGCCGACGCCTTCCTTCGACGGTTCAGAACCATGGGGAAGCGGCCCTCTCAGTCATTCCCAAATTTCGTCTACTATCTTACTAGGCAAATATGATCGCATGGCTGAGAAACCGCGGATGTTTATGATGACCGTGACAAAGGTGTAGAACAAATTTCTCTAGAACAATTTTACAACTGCCTAAGTTAGGAAACGCGGCTCTGGGTACAAGACAGGCCCCAAAACAAAAGCTTAGAGCGTGCCGCCGAGCTCGCAGAAGAGTTCCAGGTCAGGCGCGAAACAGGAAAGAAAAGCTTGCGGGCAGCAACAAAGCCCTTGAGGGAGTTCGGGGGGCGTCCATTGCGGAACGAGAATGGAGCGGTCCCGTGAAGGGTAGAGAAAGGGGCAAATTAGGGGACCGCGAAAAAGGCTCCGTCGATAGAAATGATGCAGACAAAGAAAAAAAAGTGAAGTTTCGTGCAAAAGCCTTCGAGGAGAGGAAATCGGCATTCTGTTTCCGCTGTAACGAGCCCGGGCACATCGCGAGTGGCTGTCGTAGCCGTATGGACAGAGTGGTCGTTCCCGAGTCGTTGCAGAATCTGGTGCTGGGTTTGTTGCATGAGCAGCATCTGGGCATTTCTAGAATGAAATCGGTAGCAAGATCCATAGTATGGTGTCCTGGCATTGATGACGCTCTCGAGAGAATTGTGCGGAACTGTCAAATATGCTAGTCAGTTCTCTTCACCGCACAGCCTGTACCTTTGACACCCTGGTAACTGTGTGAAAACCCATGGAAACGAGTACGATTGGATTCCGCAGAAAAAAAAGGGAAATTGTTCCTTGTCGCGATTCATGCTTATTCCAAATGGTTGGAGGTGAAGGTAATGACAGTGACCCCCTTCCGCTAAAACGGTAGACTGTGCTCGTTCGTGGTTTGCGTCACATGGACTGCCTGTGGAAGTAGTAGCCGATAACGGTCTGTAGTCTCGAGCAGCTGAATTCCACAATTTTCTTAACGCGCGAGCGTTAAGCAAACGCTCACACCACTCTACCATCCTCAATGGAATGGAGTGTTAGAGCGTGCGGTGCAAACAGTGAAGAAAGCATTGCTTAAGCAGCTGCTGGAAGACGAAGAAAGATGCACTTTTAGGTCGCTGCAGCACAGAATTGATAACTTAGTCTCCTCTTACCGAACTACACCTTATACTTTCCCGGGAAGAACGCCCGCTAAATTATTTCTGCGAAGGAAACTGCGGACTTGCCGATCGTTACTGAGGCCAAACACGGCGGAGGCATTGAGTGCGAAGGCTGACAAAATTAAAACATCTGCTAATAAACGCAGCAGTGCGCAGCGAGCGTTTGCTCTTGGTGATCGTAAGTGGGTTTGCTCTGTGCGTGATAATGTGGTGAAATGGTGGCCTGGAGAACTTACCCGAGTGAAGTCACCGTCAACGTACTTGGTGTGCGTGAGAAACAGAGTGCGGTTTGTGCACGCCGACCATCTGCGACGATCCGGCATCCGATCACGTGCACGATCAAACAGTAACCCCGACGTGGAACTTCCGCATGCATCGGACGCGGTGCCTCATTCCCCCGGTACAAAACAATCGGCTGAGTCATCCCATTCTACCCGACCAGCACAGCGAGCAAGCGGCGAGCAACCGGTGCCACTACGAAAGAGCACGAGAGAGCAGCGTCTACCTGATCGTTTGACTTATGCATGTTTTTAGAACTGTAAATGGGAGGAAGTGTTGTAGCGTATCGCGGCGTCTGCTCGTGGCTTGTCGTGTTCGCCATGCCTTGCTGCGCATGCGCCGGCGTCTCGCCAAATGTATTTAACCCCGTGCGGATGCCATGCAAGGTAGCCGTTGGTTCGAGGCTGCTAGTGAGCACCTCGTAATAAAGCGTCCCGTTCCCTGACCGGCGTCTGGTTACAACACCATTCAGCACTGCATAGCCTAAAGAATCCTTCGAAGTGCCAAAGGGCACCCTCTGTAAGTGCAAATAACTTGCGCGCTTAACAGGTGTATTACAAATGCGTCATTGACTTAGATGTTCTTGTCAATTGTTGCACACCCGATGCTTTGTCAGCACGTGCGTTTGGGTCGAGCGGTCCTTGGAGTTGGGTCATTCCACTTCATTTGTCCCAAACGTTGGGCTCGACCATCTCCAATTTGTTGGAAAAAATTTGTGCAAACTTATCGCAACATCCGTAATCTAAGCCTAAAATATTTCTGCCAAAATAAATTTATTCATGAAGTGAGCTCAGATTGAACAGTTTTAAAAGGCATGAAACCTGGCTCCGCTGAAAAATCGATCAAAAATCCAAATTTTTAGAAAGCACTCCACAAATTTTCTAGTGAGATTTGTAGATTGTGGCTTTTGATATGAGTCAGATCATGTATTTTAGAACGGTATGTGGTTTTTACAATTTAAACGAATAATAGATTATACTATTATGTCATTTCTATAAAAAGTTCCTCTCAGAAATTAGGAAATGCTCATCTTGCTTCCCGAGTTGTCTATTGTTAAGGCAGAAGCCTACGGCGCCCGTAGGCTAATTCCCCCCCTACCGTGTCCGTCTGAAGTCGGGAGGGGTTAGGAATGGCGACAGCGGGTCGCGCGCTTCGGATGCCGTCCAAGGCTGCGGGAAAGACCGCGACCGCCTTGTCGGGGACCAAGGGGCCGACGACCCCTTGAAAGGATCCCTTGACAAACATGGGAGCTGGGGACAATAAGGTCGACGACTCCTTAAATCCCCGACTGTCTAGCTAAGCAGTGGCGCCTCCAGAGTCGGGCCCTGGCGTGCACTGGGCTCCGCCTACTTGTATGCGCAGTGCCACTGCAGCAGTATTGGTTGGAATTGGGCGAGAGCCGGTTTATTAAAGCTCCGCCCAATTATCGAGGGGATAAAAACCGCTGCAAACAAAGAGCGGGTAGGAGTGCGCCGAGTCTCAGTCTCGGCCGCTTTTAAACGTCCTTTTTTTTTAAACGGCCCTTCTTTTAACAGCCTTTTTTGAACCGCCTTTTCTCTAAGTGTTTGTATTGTGGTCTCGTCTTGATTAAATCAGTTTGGTCTCAGGAAGTTTGGAGTGGCTGCCCCAACCGGCAACGTGTCGCCGGACGAGCGGACAAAGTACCGCTGACCAACGTACGATCGGACCAACCGGCCATTCCATTGCGACCTTTTTTGTATTTAACTGGTGCCGTGACCAGGATAGTCCGAGCGGCTTTCTGCGAACGGTTGGAGGCACTACCTTCCGGAAGCCTGACGGGGCAATACCTTGGTGAAGAGTCCCGGGGACCAAGGTCCAAGTGAGGCGATACCCTTGCGAGGGGCCTGGAGCCAAGACTCCACGACAGCGCCAAGGAGCGAGCGAAGCGAGACCGACGGAGCGAAGCGCTGCGACTTCGGCGGCACCTGCGATTGCCGACTTCGTCTGCCGAGAGGACGTGACGGGCCTGCTGCGAGCCCTGGATGCCGGCCAGTCATCTGCGCCTATGGACGCAACCTGCCGCCGCTGCGCAGCAAGTGCCATGATCGACAACCCGACGACCGAGTGAGTTTCCCCAGTCTCACTTTACTTGCCTCGGAAGTGCTTGAGCCGCAAGGTTAGAGTAACAGGGCACAATGGCCACAGTTGGCTGGTGGAGTGGACATGGCTATGGGTATTGGGATGGCCAGGAGCGGCCTCAAATGTCAGAGGCTGAGCGAGTCAAAGCAAAGGAGAGAAGCGACGCTTATATTCTTGACCTGAAGCGTCAGTTAGCGGCAGCCGAAGAGAAGCTACGGCAGGAGAAGAAAAGGATTTTGAAGGAGGAACGCTCACGGAGAGTGGCAAGTGCACTGACGGAGACGTCACAGTTGCCGTCCTACCGTATTGTATGGGACGCTGATCAAACGCTGATCAAAGTAGTGAGTAAAGCGGATAGCAGCAGCGGCATGCAGTCGGTTCCGTTAGAGAGCAGTCAAGAGGAACCTCGGGTTCCTGCAGACATGGCGGCGATCACTAGCGTCGAGGAGCCGCGAGTTGTGGAGTCAGGCATTATTGTTGACAAAGACCAGGAGTCTTTGAATCCCGAGGTGGAGGCGAGCTCCACAGACATTGCAGGCAAAAATTCGTCTCGTGATGAAACTGTGCAGGCCAACTCTGGCGAGGAAGCCGTACATGTTAGTAGTGGTGCTAATGGCACTGATGAGCAAAACGGTATGAACGGCTCGGCCGGCCGGGTTGCCCAGCGCGACATTTTGTTGCCAGCTGAAGCGGCAGTATGTAAAGCAGGGTGTGGCGAGAGCGGCATGGCTCAGAAAGCATCCGTAGCACAGGCTGTAGCTTCCGAGAAGCCGGAAGAACAGCTGGGTGAGCCAGACTGTTCCGATCCGAGAAACTCGGATTCAGGTAACACCGCAATGAGTATGGCGGTCGATGAAAGGAGTCTGAGCAGTGACGAAGACGACGAATTCATCTCACTCTCTGAAGGAGACGAAGATACACCGCCGCTGATAGGGTCGAAACGCGACCCATCCTGCAATCTCCTGGCGGGTCTCCGCAGCAGGTGGATCGCAAACCTAGAGGGCAGTTACGGTGAATTGGTTGAGCTGGCCATGCCACATTCAAGAGGGCCCTCTAGGCACAAGCACTTAGAGCCTTGTGCGGAGGCTTGTGCACCGTATGCGCATACGGGCGGCGGCTCCACTGCGGTAGGAGATGAGCGACCGCGGAAAGCAGGAAGAATGTGGGGATTGTGCACGCTGCGGCACCTAATGTTTACTATTATGAGAACCGATCAGGGGTTCGATCCTGGTGGCTAGCGACGAATGCCTATGTCCTCAGCCTTAGCCCACTCTGCCACTGCCAGGTCGCATAAAGCGTAAAAATGTTCCTTGGCTCGGGCACACAATGGGGCAGTGGGTGAGAGTGGGGGAACGTGGTGGACTGTGAACTCAAGTGCATTGATGTTGGACTCCCATGTTACGAGTGTTTCTACTGTTGTGGTTGCTTGTGAAAAGAAGTTAAGGAGTGTGAGTGTTAATGCATGCATCATGTGGTCTTGAACATGCTCTTTGTGCAGTTGTTAGTAGGACGCAGAAGCGCTCCTTTTTTTATTGTTCGTACAGCACTCAGTTGAGATCCGTTTTTTTTTTTTGTGTGTGCTGTCGGGGTTTTTTTTTTTGCTGTTCATGGCCGGGTCTTTTGTACTTTTGAGCGCTTTGGTATGTTGTCTGTACGGCGAGCGTCCACCCAACATTCTTGGTGGGGAGGTGTTAAGGCAGAAGCCTACGGCGCCCGTAGGCTAATTCCCCCCCTACCGTGTCCGTCTGAAGTCGGGAGGGGTTAGGAATGGCGACAGCGGGTCGCGCGCTTCGGATGCCGTCCAAGGCTGCGGGAAAGACCGCGACCGCCTTGTCGGGGACCAAGGGGCCGACGACCCCTTGAAAGGATCCCTTGACAAACATGGGAGCTGGGGACAATAAGGTCGACGACTCCTTAAACCCCCGACTGTCTAGCTAAGCAGTGGCGCCTCCAGAGTCGGGCCCTGGCGTGCACTGGGCTCCGCCTACTTGTATGCGCAGTGCCACTGCAGCAGTATTGGTTGGAATTGGGCGAGAGCCGGTTTATTAAAGCTCCGCCCAATTATCGAGGGGATAAAAACCGCTGCAAACAAAGAGCGGGTAGGAGTGCGCCGAGTCTCAGTCTCGGCCGCTTTTAAACGTCCTTTTTTTTTAAACGGCCCTTCTTTTAACAGCCTTTTTTGAACCGCCTTTTCTCTAAGTGTTTGTATTTTGGTCTCGTCTTGATTAAATCAGTTTGGTCTCAGGAAGTTTGGAGTGGCTGCCCCAACCGGCAACGTGTCGCCGGACGAGCGGACAAAGTACCGCTGACCAACGTACGATCGGACCAACCGGCCATTCCATTGCGACCTTTTTTGTATTTAACTTCTATTAACTATAAAAAAGGGTGCAGCTAAACAAGCTGAATACGTCAAAGTGAGATAAAATACTGAATAAGGGAGTAATTACTTGTTGGCATCCACCCAAGCGCAGCCGACGGCTACAAAGAAAAGCTTGCTGCCGTTGGGTGGATGCCAATGAGTAATTATACTCCCTTGTTACAAGTCTTCTGCATCTTGTGGGGTTGCCCTCAATATTTGACCAATAAAACACTGAAGTTGAAGAAAAATGCGTCTTTGAACCATCAACACCTGTTTATTTCTCCGTGAGATGGTCCAACTAAAAATACAAATGATGGCGGGTTTGCTAAAACGGTTTGTTGCTTTTCATTTCTGAGGTTTAATTGAGGAGATGTTTGTTTAAGCAAGAAAAAATTTTTAACTTTGAGCTCTCATGCCGTAAGTTGCGTCTGAAAGCCAGAACCTCTGCAGGTGTCATTGAAGAATATGTTGAGTGCTTTCTAAAAATTAGTAATTTTTTATGGATCATCAAATGGTGCCTTGTTTCACTCCTTTTCGTAATGTTCAAACTGAGCTCACACCGGGAATAAATTTATTACGGCAAAAATACCTTTGCTTAAGTTTTTTTAAACAATTCGGAGATGGTGAAGCGCAATTTCTGGGACTCTTGGTATGGAATGACCCAGCTTTGGGGCAGCCCTCACAATGTCGGAGTAGTCAACGTTGCTAGCTATGCTAGTAGTTGTGCTGTGAGCAAAGGTAAACATTGCTGTTTGTGAGTTGTTATGCACAGGGCTGGGCAACACATTCCAGCATGTAGCTGAAAACATATTGATTGCTTAGGAAGTATTTCCTTTTGTTGGGTCGAAGAATTCGGAGAATAAAGCCGCGATTGTTATGGACGCATGTTCTGGTGAGCACTGAGATTGGAAGGCACTGGGCATGCAAAATCTCAGTTGTTGCTCATGGTTTAGTCGAGCGCATGTGCACACTTAGAATTTGTTGCTGGCTAGTTGGTACATTCTCTCCGTCTCAAGTAGAGCTTCGTCCTGCCCACCTTCTCGTGTCCGTTTTATGGGGCCTTCTTATGACGAAAATCATATGTACACGCATGTCGACCTCTTCCTGTGCCTGCTCACCATGGCGCAAGGTGATTTCATAGAGGACAGCCCTGATTAGAGGATGTGGCTTGCACAGGCACAAAATGAAGACCAACATTTTTGTGCACGCTGTCATCAGAGGCATTTTTATTTTAAGATGCTGTGGCATTTCACGGCACTTGATAGTCACATGTTGGTAGTGTGAAATTATTGCCAATGAAAAATCTATCCCTGCCTAGCATGTTCATTATAAAATGACAGCTGTATGTGTTCACGAATACAAAGTTTTGGTTGAGCAGGCAAATTCGTTGCGGCATTTGGTGCAGGTGTATTCATAACACATTATTAGAATAGGAAACTGGTGCGGCTAGGTGATTTCCTTTGTTAAACAGATCGTTTCACAGTAGAGGAGATTGATATATGTTAATGACGAATGATATAGAGAATTGAAGGAGTGTGGGCACCTAATTTCAATGGCGTGTTTTATTCTTTAAAATGGTGTAAAAGACATTACAAAACAATGAAGAGTCTTGTGGTATTTGCCTATTACCGCTAAGTTAAAGTCGAATTGTTCTGTCATAGCTTTTCGGTTTCAGTTTCAAGAGCTCTGTGATAAAGGAGTAATTACTCATGGACGTCCACCCGAGCGCAGCCATACGGCCACAAAGGAAAGCTATACAGCTTTCACAGAAACTTCGTAGTTAAAGAAAAATTCGTCCTGGTCCGGGGTTCGAACCAGGGACCACCGCTACACCGGAGCAGTCGCTCTACCAATTGAGCTAACCCCGGACCAGGACGAATTTTTCTTTAACTACGAAGTTTCTGTGAAAGCTCTATAGCTTTCCTTTGTGGCCGTATGGCTGCGCTCGGGTGGACGTCCATGAGTAATTACTCCCTTATTACAAATATACTCCACCTTGGGGGATTCCCCTAAATATTTGGTCAAGAGCTCTGTGACAAAGGTACATGTAGGTAACGTGAGCCATTAAACAAATGGCTGGGTTTTGACGTGTTTAAACTGAGTAGACTTGTGAAAACATGTTTAGCCTGGTTGGCTCATGGT
The DNA here is from genome assembly GCF_055824585.1 of Amblyomma mixtum. NCBI lineage: Eukaryota > Metazoa > Arthropoda > Arachnida > Ixodida > Ixodidae > Amblyomma > Amblyomma mixtum. The sequence goes on along the minus strand of NC_143014.1, from coordinate 418,597,055 downwards.
TTTATTTTGCTCGGTCACCGGCAAGTCTGGCGATATTGTCTGTGTGTTATTTGTGATTTTCCACTTAACGTCATCTTCAACCAGCGGGGAGCCGATCGCCGGCAAAGAGGAAGAGGCTCGGTGGGGAATCGCTCGTGAGCCCGGCCGCGACCGCTTGGACTGTCTCTGGCGCCTGCGCTCCTGTGGTCCTGGTCCTCCAATGCCCGCACGACGCGCGTCGTTTGAACGACTCATGGAAAATTTTGCCTCAGGTTATTGGCAAAAGCATCTGTCTGCTTTGCCCCTTGAAGATGTTTTCCTTGTATCGAATTCTCAGTGTCTTGTTGAGTACCTTCAGAATGACAATCCAGGGGAATGTCTAGTGTTTAGTGGCGATGTAGAACTATTTTATTCTATCCCGCATGAGGACCTCATGAAACCTTTGCGAATGTTTATATCGCAGAACAACACTGAGCTTTTTTAATGCTCTGGTATGGTAAACAGATATGCTGTGTTAGCTATAACGTCAAAATGTTCAGCAGTAGGGAGATAATAAAGGTTATCAATTTCTGCACTCGTACTATGTTAATGATCTTCTTTTAGTGCTCTTTCAGCGTTGGGTTGTCACTTGAAGTAAGTAGCAAAAAAACAAAGACGAGAACAAGAAGCAACTAGGGCTTTCCGTGTTTCACACGTTTTATGGCTTCTGTAAGTTAATAACCAAATTTGCACAATAGTTCTTTCAGTCAGGCAGAGTAGTATCTCTAATAGTTATTTTATGCACGGAGAAAAGCATTTTGCTGTTATATTCTGTGCCTCCTCAGTAGCACAGTGAACATAAATATAATTTCAGTTCCTTGATTTTTTCTAGAATACATCATATAGAGCCAAGCCTATGGAAACTAAATATAAATCGTTCATTGTTCATGTGTACTTCTAGAGGCTTGTGAAGAACGACCAAATGAATTTACTTCCCTTTATGCATAATGGAAAGTTGAAATTTTTTGCATTGTTAGATAATGTCTGGAGCATAAGATTCCTTCTGGAACGATGAAACCAAATAAATTTTAGATTTTGTGTGCAAGGGTGCTTACGCTTGCATGCAACTGAAAACATTCATACTGCTTTCCTGAATAGGTTCCTTCATCTTTGCGCCGATATTTTTGGAACTGATAAGTAACAATGTCAGCTTTAGTTAGTTAGTTAGTTAGTTAGTTAGTTATATTGATTTTAATGGCGCAAAAGCAACTGAGGCTATGATGCGCCAAACACAAGGTAGCTTTAGTTCGATAAAAATTTGTAAAAACATGTTAACTACACCAAATTTTATGAACGAATTCAAAGGGTGATTGATGAGTGGTATTGTTTAATCTGGGGCAGTAAGATGCGGAGTAACTAGTAGATAAAAAAATTACACAAGACCATTCTAACAAAAAACTACTCTTTTTTTAGCGGAATTATATTTGGCACAAGTGCTGAAGTGGCATGGCATGATGAAGACATGAACAGTTTGCACTCAAAGGTGCCTCTATTCAGGATCACACGTGAACTGGCCCACAGCAGTTCAGACAATTGGTGAGTACCTTAAGGCTGAGCTTCGGCTGCTGGTTATGTGACCAAGTTACGTTTCTCATCTAATAAGAGCGTGTATTTCTGTAAATGTGAGCAAAATTTGAGAAGAATTTAGATATTCTTTACGAGATACCACTCTGAGAATTGGTAATTAATGATACGTGTCTCACATGTACATTTATCTGTTGAATATACAGAAGCATGGCTTGAGAGCTGAATTCCCAGGTTACTGCGCGACGCGTGGAGCAGTCCAGCGTAGCACTTACAGGCTTCATGAAGATGAGAATAATGTAGTAATCACTTTAAGAACAGAAAACAGAACACAAACCACAGGACCAGGAAGCTGACAGTACACAGTAGCCCTGATGATATTCTGTGCAGAAGGTCACTCAGCGTGGGTGTTAAATACGAGTCTACGCAGACGCCTTCTATCGTCATGTAGTACTGATTTCAGAACTTCATGAGCAAGAAGTGAAGGTAACAGTTGACCACGGCTACACTCTTGCGCTTCCCTACGTAAGCAATCAGCAAGTGCACTTCTTCGAAATCTTTTATGCTTTTGCCGACATAAACATCATCGCTGTATGTGTCAAGGAAAAGAACATACACTTCCTGTCAAGTGGCAGTGCACTCACAGGGCCCCTAGTAACAGCTCACTGAGGTATTTGATACATATACAGGGGATCTCACGAGGAACTAATTCTTAAGCTTCAGAACACAGAGCGCTCTTTGCAAAAACTACCTCAAAGTTTGTTGCTGCAGGGACCTCTTCACAATGATGACCCGAAAAAGCGAGCCTTCCTTTAGTGTCTTTGTTGTTGAAGAAGATCAAGGAAACGGCCTTTTTCCTTCTCAATTAGTGCCAAAATGTTTTTGAGGGAGATTTTTCGAAGATATAGAATGATTTCACAAAATGCTAAAAAAGAGACTGCAGCTGTGTGAAACAGCCCCGGTAACAAACGTTTCACAGCTTATGAAGAAGGAGAGAGACCCATGTCTTCGTCCTTTTTTCACCCCATACACATAATGACACTTTGTCTTTCTGGGTCATCGTTTCAAAAAGGCCCACATGGCAACGGCCGTCAGTTAAATTTCTGCAAAGAGCCCATGCGAAAAACTTTAGAATCCGTTCCTTGCGAGGCACACTGCAGAGTTATTGGAATACATTAGTGAGCTTTGACCTGTAGCTGCGACTAGATTTTCACTTGACGTCAAAGATCAGTACTTTTTATTGCACACTCTGAAATAATGGGAACTGTGAGTGAAAGCGCAAATTTTGGGGGAAGTGCCCTTCCAAATTGGTTGTAGGCAAGTGTTCCGCTTTCTTCAGATGTTACCATCGTTCCTTTCTCGCTGAGTTGTGCATTGAGTACTATGTATACAGAAAGGCATCTGCGTAAAATTGTATTTGGCACCCTTCCTGAGCTAATGTGTATTTGCACGAAATGACAGACAACAGTAAGGACCTTCATGCACAGTTTCATCTGGGTAAGGGCATTTTGTCTGCTTCTTCCTGCCCTATTGAAAATATTGAGCGTCAATTCTGCGTACCTATCTTTGCGTGTTTATTGCCACGCAAAATGCGACGATTGAGCGAGGTTGCAGAACGCGAGACATATTTCACATAATTTGCGCAAGCCGAGCAAGCTCGCAAACGCGAGACATCTCTCACATAAAGTGCGCAAGCCGCGTAAGGCTCGTACAGCAGGAGACATCCTCGCGTAATATGCGCAAGCCGGGTGAGGCTTCCAGAATGTGTGAGAGCCAAGGGCGAGTCCCAGAATGTTCAAGAGCCGAGTTTGGCTCACAGAGCACTAGACAGTGTCAAATGGAGTTACCATCATGATAGCGATAATACCTTGCATGGCTGCAAGGCTCCTATATCACTGCTCAACACGTTGCGCCAATGCCCTACCTTAAGGCCTCCTCATCTGTCTGTCACTGCCTCATTCAGCATGCATGTTGTGAGATAACAAGCTTTGCAGAAATGGTGCTTCGTGGGATGGCTCTCATGTGTGTAGCATGCTTGCAAAAGGACATAGATAAGGCCACCTTAACTGGCTTTATTAATGCCACATCCCTCATGATAGGTGCCACACAGTGGCTAAACAATTTCTTCAGTTTCTCCAAATCCAGCAGGTTGGCGTCTTGATACAGGTTCTCACTCTGCAGCACCTGCAAAAAGGTAGCAGTATATGCAAAAAACTTCAGTTCATCTGTTTTCTGGAAATTCCAGAAAAGGGCACAAGTAGTTCTTCCATTAATGAACTAATGATGATTTCGAAAAGTTTCAGGTCTGAAATACAGACATTGGAAAACCCGACTCAAGCACACAGGCTGCTCAGCATCAAACCTGCACAAAATCTAATAACCGTGTCACACAAGCATTTTGAAGGCTTTCAAATGGCTATCGGCTCAGTGGCACTTGAATGCAGCTAAATGGGCATTTCCAATAGCCACAGAGTCCCTAGAACAGTGTGGACATCTATCAAGATTTTGAAGGCTTTTCAGTGGTAGAAATTTGCACTCAGACATGGAGCACTCGCAACTTACACTAAGGAATAAAATCAAAGCAATTTAATCGCTGAAAAAATACTCAACATGAAATGTACAACTTATTTCACTGAAAAAAAAAGAAGGCTGGCCACAAAACACTGCAGCAAGCGTATTATCACTGTTGCCAATAGCACAAAAACAATGAATACCACCTTTTCAAAACTGCGTGAGTGCTACAACAGCTTCCCAGCAAAATTATCAACTGTGACAGTGGCGCCACAGCAGTTTGGTGCGAGATGATGAAATATCTCTACGGCGATCAAGTATTCTGTGTAGCAGCGGCATAACTCCCGAGTTGAAGTGCAAATCTCAAAGCTCAATCTCCCACCTTAACTGTTATCTTTAAATACATATTTAAATTCACTGCAGCGTGCTGCAGAAGTAGGTGGTCAGATCATTCGAGAGGACACCTGCAAGCTATCTCAGGAGACGAAAGATCTGATGAAGAAACGCCAAACCATGAGGACGTCTAACTTCAGAGATAGAATAGGACTAGGAGAGCTATCGAAGTTATTTATAAGTGCAAGGTAGCCAACATAAGAAAGTTTAACATGGAGAAAACCTAGCATGCTCTAAAGCATGGAGGTAGCCTAAAATCAGTGAATAGAAAACTAATCACTGGTAAAAACCAGATGTATGCGCTAAAAGACAAAGAGGGCAATGTCATAAGCAATATGGACAAGATAGTTAAAGTAGCCGAAGAGTTCTACACAAATCTCTACAGTAGTGAATGCAATCAGAACGTTACAGAGAGAGGCAGTAGAGCACAGCAATGGGACATCCCGCCAGTAACGAGGGAGGAAGTAAAGAAAGCCTCAGGAGCAATGCAAAGGGGTAGAGCAGATGGTGAGGATCAGGTAACAGCAGATTTGTTGAAGGATGGAGGAGAGATTATGCTAGAGAAACTAGCCACCCTGCATACGCTTGCCTCGTGACCACGAGCGTATCAGGAGCTTGAAAGAATGCGAACATTATTTTAATTCATAAGAAAGAAGATGTCAAGGACTTGAAGATTTACACACCGATCAGCTTACTATCCATTGTCTACAAGGTATTTACTAAGGTAATCACTAATAGACTCAGGACAACCTTCGAATTCAATCAATCAAATGGTCAGGCAGGCTTTCATAAAGGATACTCAACAAGAGACCACATTCATGCAATCAATCAGGTGATAGAGAAATGGGCAGAATACAACCAACCCCAATATATAGCCTTCATTGACTACCAGACAGCAATTGACTCGGTGGAACCACAGCTGTCATGCAGGCATTGTGGAATCAGGGTGTAGAAGAGTGTTATGTGAAAATATTGGAAGATATTTATAACGACTGCACAGCTACCATAGTTCTCCATAAGGTCAGCAATAAAATTCCAATAAGGCAAGGTGTCAGGCAGGGAGACACGATTTCACCAATGCTATTCACCGCCTGTTTACACGTGGTGTTCCGGGGCCTGAAATGGGAGCAGGTATTTTCCAGTAACTCTTCTCCCCAAGTAATTTGCGATTCGCTGATGACATTGCCTGGCTAAGCCACTCAGGATATGAACTGCAAAGCGTGATGAATGAGTTAGACAGGCAGAGCAGAATTGTGAACAGGCAGAAAACCAAAGTAATGCTCAACAGTCTATCAAGGGAACAGCAGTTCACAATTGGTAGCGAGGTGCTAGAAGTAGTAAGAGGATATGTATACTTAGGGCAGGTAGTGACCGCTGATCCGGATCATGAGAGGGAAATAACTAGAAAAATGAGAACGGGGTGGAGCGCATATGGCAGGTTCTCTCAGATCGTGAAAGCCAGTTTGCCAATATCCCCCAAGAGAAAAGTCTAACACAGCTGTATCTTACTGGTATTCACCTATGGGGCAGAAATGTGGAGGCTAACAATGAGGGTTCAGCTTAATTCAAGGACAACGCAGCGAGCTATGGAAAGAAAAATGATAGGTGTAACGTTAAGAGACCGGAAGAGGGCGGAGTGGGTGAGGGAAAAAACGCGGGATAATGAAATCCTATTTGAAATCAAGAGGAAGAAATGGGCTCGGGCAGGGAATGTAAGGCGAAGGCAAGACAACCGCTGGTCCTTGAGGGTAACAGAGTGGATTCCATGAGAAGGTAAATGTAGCAGGGGGCGGCAGAAAATTAGGTGGGCGGATGAGATTAAGAAGTTTGCGGGGATAAGGTGGCCACAATTGGCAGAGGACAGGGTTAATTGGAGAGACATGGGAGAGGCCTTTGCCCTGCAGTGGGTGTAGTCAGGCTGATGACGATGAATTTTAACTAATGTATACAGCACTCTATGCATTACAGTTATATGTGTCTGGCCTGCTACAGCCTAGAAATCTTCCATTACAAAATAGGGAAGTGGATAGCAAAACAACAGCACAACAGTGGCTATGAAAACAGATATGGCACATCTGCAGGTAGTAGTCCTGGAAAGTGCATGTTTTTCAGTCAGAGCCAATAACACTCTAAATTCACAGATGCCATCTCTCGTGTATGTCAACAGGCTATCACAGAAGCTCAGACCAGGAAGACTATCAAGAAGGAGTAGGACCCAGAGATGAGGGGCAAAGGAAGTACACAGCATGAGCAATGACTCACAACTGAATTTACTGCCAGAAACCTCATTGCAATCGTAATTGCAATTGTAATCATGTAGGAAGGTTGATGCTTGCATTGCGCATGGCACTGTTTTTAGCTGAGCGGTCGGGAGCTTGGCAGTTCCTTGCATCTGCTAGACATGGTGCCGAAAAACAAAGGCAGCATTGGAAACATTGCCCTGTCTAGATGGACAAGTTACAATGACCCACAAGATTGTGGAGATGAGGCAGCTAGGTATGCAAGTTCTACTCCCATAATATTGGGTTGATGCAACAGCCGGCCTGGACAAAGTACACCTGCCTTCAAACCGTAATGTGCGAAGTTTATTGGCGCACTATATAATTTGGACAATCTAAATTAGGCTATGAAATCAAAAATTTTCACAAATACTGCCTTCCATTTAGCTTCATTTACTTTGATAGCACCTTTATCTTCAATCATGTAGCAAAGAAATGAGAAAAAACACAACCGAGCACAGTTTACATTTGTTAAGCTGTACTTGACATTGTGCTTTTTTCACTTACTAATGCCTGTATTCCATTAGTCAATGAGTGGGCAAAGGTGCTCAAGCTTATTAGGGGCCAAAAGGCCCTCACAACCTTGCACCTGGCTCCAGCATTATTCAAAGAATGAGATAACTGGTGTATGTACGGAATGATCGCAATCCTATGTCACTTTTCTTCCAATGGACGCACTTCCTGATAGGTATTTTTGGCATGGCTTTTGCATACAGAGGTTAAAACAGATGCCAAAACACGAGCACCTTGAAGGCCGGCTACAAGTCACAAAAACCTTTCATTTACAAAATATATGCATGAAGGCAACAGAGCTGCGCCCTTCAAGTTCTTGCAGCAATCAAAACATCCCTTTGTAACACTGGCCTTGAATGCACCACTATACTTTTGTGGCAGGCCAAATACTTATACAATTTATGTTTTAAAACCACACAGAAATCCACAACTGCCATTATGAAAACAACCTAGTAATGTAACCATAAGCGTACCTGGCCAGCATGATCAGCATGGAAAGGCGCACAGCTTGTCTGCAGCTCCTAAAATGAAAGCAAATTCACATGATTAATTGCAATTTCCACAAAGACATTTTTGAAAAATCATGTTTTTGCACCACTCAGCCTCAAGCCTGCCTTATTGCTCCTGCAGCAATGAGGCAAATCTGAGCACAGCTTGGGTTGAGCTGGTGGTATCACATTACGCACCTGACACTACGTGCATCAATCCATTTGTATGATTGAATTTCAGAATGGCGAAAAAGACACAGACACAGGAAAAAATGGTGGGTGGATGAGATTAAGAAGTTTGTGGGGATACAGTGGCCGCAAGTGGCAAAGGACATGGTTAATTGGAGAGACATGGGAGAGGCTTGCCCTGCAGTGGGTGTAGTCAGGCTGCTGCTGCTGCTGCTGCTGCTGCTGCTGCTGCTGCTGATGATGATGATGATGATGATGATGATGACAGCCGTAGCACACCTACAAAGTAAAACTGTGAACTCGACCCAGCAGCACTTTACTGTGTTGAAAGAGAACAGGTACAGTTGAATTGCTGCATTACCTTGTTATTATCATCAAAAAGTACAGGGCTCTAAGGACTTCCTAATTTACATCGAAACGAATGGGTTACAGTGAACTTTCACTGATTACACTAACAGGCACTGAAAATCCAACACTGCTGCCCAAGAGAATATTAGGCAGCCGCGCTAGCCTTCTTTTGCGCTATGCTACCTGATACCAGATTAAAATTCCAGAGCAATTTACTCATACTCTAGCACTGGGATACGTTATGCCCCAGACTGATGCAGCTGTCTTACTAAAGGCAGAGAAGCTTTCAGTGTGGGTCATGTGTGCTGTGGCGTGAACACATGCACAGGATCACCTGCTACCATTCAAGTCCTCTGTGTACACAAATGCAGGTGCAATAGAAAACCCACATCACAAATTTGGCTAGTCTGGTCGGCCAAGCATGGGCCAGCTGATAGCACGAAGCAGCAGGCGCGACACATACCATCATCATCAGCCTGACTAGGCCCACTGCAGGGCAAAGGACTCACCCATGTCTCCACATTAACCCTGTCCTTTGCTAGGTGTGGCCACCACATCCCTGCAAACTTCTTAATCTCATCCGCCCATCTAACTTTCTGCCGCCCCCTGCTATGCTTGCATTCTTTTGGAATCCACTACATTACCCTTAAGAACCAGCGGTTATGTTGTCTTCCCATTACAAGCCCCGCCTAGGCCCATTTCTTCCTCTTAATTTCAAGTAGCATGTCATTAACCCGCGTTTGTTCCCTCACCCACTCCGCCCCCTTTTGGTCTCTTAATGTTAGACTTATCATTTTTCTTTCCATAGCTCACTTTGCTGTCCTTATCGTTTGGCACGTGTTTTTTTCTTTGTAATAAGGCATAAAATATTATACACGGATTACCACATGGCATTCTCCTATGACCGCTAAATAATTTATAATCAAATTTCTTTCTCCTGCTGTATTTGTTTCGGTTTCGACAGCTGAATGATGGCTGTGACGTCAAAGCGAGGTTATTGGTCACGTGAGGCATGAAAAACTGCAATACAATTGGTACTTATGGCTCTTAAGGAATGCTGGCGTCAGCGCTGTAGCGAATTAAAATGATGAAGCAGCGATTATAAGTGCAGTTTTTCCACGCCTCACGTGACCTATAACCTCTCTTTGATGTCATAGCCATAGTCAAATTGTTCACCGAAACAGGATGGCAGAAAAAGTTGATTATAAATTATTTAGCGGTCTCACGCGAATACCAGATGGTGATTCATGCATAGTAGTGTCTTCCGCATCATTATAGAGAAGAAAATATGCCACCAAGATTAGGTGTCTATACTCTTTTAAGCTGAACTCTTAATTAGCCTCCATGTTTCTGTCCCAAAAGTGAGAAACATGCAGGCTAAAGAAAAGATTTCAGCTTAAGTACCAAAGTGGCTCTAATCACACGATGAAGCGGAAAAACTCTCGACACTTGAACAGAGAACAAATAGGAATTCCAACAAAATTGTAGATTCTTGTAAGGCTATCAAGCATTTCTGAATATTGTAAACTGCACTGTCACACATACAGTACGCATGTATGCCAAGCTCACATTCAGTAGCCCTGTTTTCCGGCTGTAATTATCACGGTCTGAGCTCAGTTACAGATTTAAAACCAGCCAAAAGATGCAACACAGGAAAAGAGAAGAAAACAGGTTGGACTATCAAGTGAATTTTTTGTGAAGGAAAAGAAGGCTCGCATGAAGATGCGCCACACATGACCCACACCAGCGAAAGGCAGGACAACAAATAACTGTCACTGATATAGAAGCACGTCATCTAAAAGAGAAAATTCTTTCCGTTGAAGATTGACTAATGGCTTCGCTACTCATACAGCCGTTGCCTTGGAGATATGCATCAAATACCTTACAGATTTGTTTACCACTTCTATACACCACTGAAGTGTCACAGAAATCAGGCGTGCACACTCATGGGTCATCTTATGATTTACACTCACGACATTGGCACTTTAGTGCCAATGTCGTGACCACCAACATAACTAACTCCGCAAACAGTGTCCTTGGGTATCTTCGGCGCAACCTTGCTCTAGCACCAAGTTCTCTCAAATCGCTCGCTTACAAGACTTTCGTCAGACCTAAACTTGAATATGCTAACTCTGTCTGGGATCCCCATCAGGCTAACCTAATTAATACCATTGAGTCTGTTCAGAATCGTGCCGCGAGGTTCATCTCATCTGACTACTCCTATCATACCAGCATCTCAGGTCTGAAATCACGATTGCAATTGCCTACACTAGTCACCCGTCGGAACACAGCACGTCTCTGCTTATTTCATAAATTCTTCCACAACTTTACAGAAGCCAACCAATTAATTCCACGTGTCCATCGCATTTCCCGCCATAACCACCCGAACGCTGTTTACCCTGAACGTGCCCATACCACCACATTCCAGCAATCATTTTTCTTAAAGACTGCCCGTGACTGGAATAACCTCCCTGCTGAAGTGGCCACCATCATGATTCACCGACTTTTCAAGACCACCATCGAGGAAGCCCATTCATCAATGTAATATTTGTCCATTTCTTATTAATGTATAATATTTTTGTTTTGCCGTGTTATCCCCACCCCTCATGTAATGTCCCGAAAGGGACCTTTGAGGAATAATAAATAAATAAATAAATAGTGCCAGATTAGAAGCTGCCTTCCCCCTAATGAGTTAGTGCTCACTCAGGAACACATTAAAGACACCTGCACATATCCCTGAAGTAGTTTCTTGCACAAAGCCGCCGCAGTGGCTCAGCGGTTATGGTGCTCGGCTGCTGACCCGAAAGACGCGGGTTCGATCCCGGCCGCGGCGGCTGGAATTTCTTTGGAGGAGAAATTCTAGAGGCCCGTGTACTGTGCGATGTCAGTGCACGTTAAAGAACCCCAGGTGGTCGAAATTTCCGGAGCCCTTCACTACGGCGTCTCTCATAGCCTCAGTCGCTTTGGGACGTTAAACCCCATAAACCATAAACCAGTTTCTTGCACAAGCTAGCGGAATGTGATAAACCACTTCCTGCAAGTCCTGAACCTAGTTTTATGGGATACCATACTGCTATCCCGGTTTTTAACAGCAGCGCAAAGGCCATCAACACAATGATTGGCGGAAAAATTACATTTAAAAATTTTCCCGCCACTCGATTTGAACTCATGAAGTCTACACAAAGGACTCCATGATAACCGTTCTGAGGTGAATGGCAGTTCAGCCTAGCCTCTGGAATCTGTGCCAAAAAAAAAACGGAGTCAGCGCATCGCAATTTACTTCCGAAATCAGCCGGTGCTGATGACAATTGTATGTTTTGCTTTCTCTGGCTTATAAAGCTCCACTTTCAGAAAAAGTGTCGTCTTTGTGGTTAAGATGCGGAACTTCATCATCACAGGTCAACTTCAGCTTGCCATCAGTGTCCCTTTAATGCCTCAAAGTTGAACAATAGCTCCATTCATAGAGGAGGGCTGTGCATAAATTTCGACCACCAAAGATTCTTTAACATGCACTGACATTGCATAACACACGAGCAAATATGCATTTCGCCTTGTCGAAACGAAGCCACCACAATTCAATCCCGCGTCTTTGGGCTCAGTAGCCGAACACCAATGCAGTAGGCCACAGCAGCAGGTGAAAAACAAAAGAGAGCCCTTAATAGGCAACCTAACTTGCCAAAATCAACATAACGAGGGGTCACACAAGTAGCAGTGGACTACGAAAATAAAAGCTACTTGTGTCGGAAGATGTCTTCAGTGCTTACCTCAAAAGCCTGCCTGCTTGCTGGGCATCCTAGCACCAAGTGAAAGGCTGGCACAGCTATACTGGAGAGCTTGGAAGAGGCATCGCTGGTAAAGCTATGTGGAGCTTGCTGCAAGGTAAAAAGACACATTTAACAGCAGCACAGTGCAAAAAATGGACTAGAATCAAGCATGTAAGGCAAAATGCAAGGCAAAAAAGGAGCCGGTCGCAGAATGGAACATGACTGTTCAACCACATTTCGAAGTGGGCCAGGCAACAAGAAATTCATAACCACGGCAGTCATTCACAAGCTAGCCTCAGACGAGACATCACTTGCATATCGATATCCAGCATCGTTTCTACAATACATGCCACCATTCAAAAGAACAGACCACAGCAGAACGATATTTTCAGTAGAAGGCTGGTTTGCTTCAAATTCTGCATGCGTCCCTCAATTTGAAATCTGGCATGATTAGCACTGATTTCACATTCTCACAGGTATGATGAATTAATAGTGCCAATTGCAGAAAAACCACACATTTTACTTTAACATCAAATAAGGTATTGGAGAGGTACCTCAGCATATTTAAGTCGAAGTCAGATTTATTTGCGCCATTGGTTATAATCATGAAACAATCAAGTTTATTCTTCGTACATATTAAAGGCTCAATTACCCTTAAATTTCACTGCAACTTCGGAATTTAGGGCAAATGGAGCTAGGGCACCTGTGTGCATTTTGCAGTTGTTTGTACCATTTCAGCTCCGAGCCAAAGTATGAAAAAGCGAATGCCAAAATAGAGGCGAAAAACTTCAGAGCAATTTGTTTTTATCTCACCGTTCTGCTATTCAAGGCTCGACTACACTGGCTCGGCTATAAGTACGAACGCAGCTGGATCATACGGAGCTTCGTACCTTAAATATACAATTTATAAAAGTACAAGTGAAATACAAGTGAAAGAGGAGGAAGCTCAATCCTAACGCATACAGCTGAATCGCAGTCTACGTAGTTAAACCGCTCGAGCGCTGTTACTTCAATTACAGCGTAACATGCGGCGAGAATGTAAAGCCCGGGCCGAAGATCTATTGGCGGGCACATATTCCATTCTCGGCGAGAGATGAATGGCAGTACGGCGGCAGTACGGCGCCGATATCGTGCACCCCGCGATCGGATCAGCTGTGCATATTTGCATGGCATACTGACCATGACCGTGTGACCACTGACACTACACGCGCATTCATGCCCGTGTGCCGCCAGCAAACAACCTTTCAGCGCTGCGTGCTGCCGCGATAGGCACTGCGTTTTCGCGTCTCTGTACTAGCTGTGTTGACGTGGCCAGTTGTGCGCAAAGGCTTTGAAATAATGAACAGGTTCGAATAAAATTAACTTACCCCCAAGATGCGAGATGTCACCCGGGTAGTGGTCTCCCACCAGCTGCTCCGCCATGGAGGAAATGAGCCCCGCCGTCAGCATAGCGTTTCCAGTGAAGGCGCGCAAAGGACGACGCGCTATCCGTCGAGCCCGCTGACGCACGCTATAAACACAGGTTTACTCAGCACCTTACCACGTTTTCGTACATAGCACCAGCGAATTTCACTGCTGTCGGCACATCACATATCGGAAGAGTGACAAATGCTCATGCCAGCGATGGTTCATGCCCTCGACACCACAAAGGAGGACCACGACAAACGTAGTAACGCTGACCGCCATGCTGTCCCTCCCCAGACTCTGCGTTCGTTGGCTAGCGCTTCGGCCAGTTCCAGCTTCCTTCGGCCCGTTTAGAAAGGCATCGCCTCCAGGCTTTCCTCCAGGCATAGCCTCTCCAGGTCGTCTCTTTCGGGCTCTATGCTTTTGGGCAGTGCGATAGCAAAGGACTAAAACCAAATGAAACTTTCGTTACAAAAATAATTAAGTTCTTGTGCACATATTAGCATTAAAAACTTGAGAAATTTGTGACGCGTGGACGCATGAATATGCGTGTCGGTACATGCGTGCGAGCGTGCGTGCGTGCGTGCGTGAGGGGGCATGGTATAGCGCGTCAAATCCAAAGCCTATCCGACATGCTGCATGGTTTCTGAGATCACCGCCGTGAGCTTCGCTTGTTTTCTCGTGCTGCTGCTGGGCGGTCTTGCGCGCCGCTGTTACTGTGCTGGAATCGCAAAAGAAGAAGGATTACCGGTGTGTGCTGCCGGTGGGCGCGCTCTCATCCAAGAGTAGTAGCAGCTCCCAATTAAGCGATCCGTCGGGGCATATGTGTTATGGATGTCTGGTCGACAACGATAATGAGGTCAGCAGTGCGGTGCCGTCGTTTGATGAGTCGAACCTTTCGGCCTATTGCACTGCTAACTTCGTTGCAAAAATGCCTGGCTCATAAGCAGCGACAGTGGCCATTGTTTCTGTGGTGTGTTTCGATTACAAGACGGCGCCCTTCTACAGTGTGGCTTCATTGGAAACTAAGTCGGCGGTGTGCCTGCAACGCCTGTCGCTGTCAGCTCAAACTGACCGCCTGCGAGCGCTGCCTTCTTTTGCGATGTGAACGGTGACGGGACACTTACTGCCTGTGGCCGGAGCTTATAGCAAAAGCGAAGAGTGTTTTGTGTGAAGGTTTGACGAAGTGCGTGTGTCAGTCTGGACCCTTAGCAAGTCATACGAGATGCGACATGCAAAAGTGGTCCACCAGTCGCTTCAGCAGAAAGGAGTGCGGATGTTTTTTACGTTACTTCAATCGAGAACTGCCCATGCAAATATTTCAACTCGTCTCTTGCCTAAACAGCATAGTAAAGAAGCTAAAGCAACAAAACTGCTGTTTCCATGCTGTATATTGATTCCGCACTCGTGCTAGAGGTGGGGAATATGTAGCAGTTATTGGCGGAGTTACAGCCTATGAAGCACGTGCAGCTTCATGCAATTGCAGGTTAGGATATGCGCCTTACTTGGTATTGACTTTGTGACCAGACATAGCCATCTGTGAACTAGAAGAAATTTTCTTGCTATAGGATTCTGCAGCATTATGTATGCTTCTGGACACTGAATACCGGGTGTAGAGGGCTAGCATGCGCCATGTGAGTTTATTCCCCCCTTCCCCCCTCCTTTCTTCGCGGCTAAGGAAGGGGGGCTTCGTCGTTGAGCGGGCCCCAGGGAGATATGGGGATGCGCGCGGTCTCATTAGGAGCGCCCATCTTTCTGTCGCCTTTGGTGTCGCCGCTGCAGAACCCGGAGAGCCCCCGGCGGGGGGGGTGCTGCGAGGAGAGCGCATAGCGGGCAGCAGCCGGCAGCAAAGCGGGCTCACCCAAGCCTCCCATTGTCCCCTTTTGGGGAAGGACGCGTGTTTTTCGCCGGGGCCGCTTTGTACCAGTGCACAAAGAACCAAGAGCGTAAAAAGGTCGAGCCGCCGTTTCATCTTACGCCGACAGCTCACCGCGGTTTCACAAACACCGCTTGCGGCCCAATTAAGTTTCGGACGCTTCGTTCGGAGGTTCGACCGCTTTTCTTTTGAGAAGAGAACACTGCCGAACGAAGCGGGGTCCAGTGCGTCCGGATGAATGGGAGCTGTGGGCGGCGGTGCAGCTGGCTGGCGTCCGGGATAGCCCCGAGGCTCGACAACGCGGGCTCAAGAAGCGGGCGCGCGCAGAAGACGCCGCCGCACAGAGCGAGCACTGCCACCTGCTTAATTGGGGACAGTGGCGGCCATCTCGACTTATGTCGCCGCCCAGACCCCGGAGGACAACTGGTGGCTTCGGCAGTCCATTGTGACCCGATTCTTATCGGAAAGTGGATCTGCGCTCCCGGGCGATGTTTGCAACAGTCGCAGCTGGGTTGGGGCCGACAATTGCCCTAGTGCCGGGAAGCGTCAAGGTCACGGGGACTGGGGAGACAAACGGACCCGTGGCAGTGTTTTGACATGTTGTTCTTATGTGTTTTGCTTTTTCTTTCCATAGGGGAGAGAGTTTGTTTACTACGGTGGAAGTGTGGGGCGGGGCACGTAACCCGGGGGGCCAATCCGTATGTGTGTGAATTCTTGGAATGTACTATGTTTTAAGTGAAAAAGATGCCCTTTTTACAGTATGTACATTTGGGAGAGAGTTATGTGCCTTAAGGAAGTTGGAGGGCGGGCCACACGGCTAATAACCAATCGTGTTAAGAGTTTGACACGATTGGATGCTGATGAATGTGGGTCGGGCCCATGTGTCTTTAAAACTGGGTCCCGGAGCCCGGAAAAGAGGTTCTGGGCTACGGAGATAGATGTAACGCATCTTCGGCTATGCCGAGTAGGGGCCTCCCCTAAATGTTAGCCAGTTCCATGTTGTTGTTGTGCTCACTGCTCAACTTGTATATATATGTAAACTATTGTATATAAAGCTTCAAGTTATATCCCCTGCAAGTTCTCTGTTGTTTGCAAGTATCATCTCCTATAGACCTTCAGCCTTCAAGTAATAACAAGCCGTCTCCGACGGGGCACCCCTGGTGCAGAAGAAAGAAGAGAAAAAGAACCTATTCGCTTTTGCTATCAGAAGGAAGCAAGAGCGAAACTTTACTCCGGGTGCGTCACCTCTCTTGAAAGCACTCAGATTTGTGTACTTATCAGTACGTTTGAGATGAGAAAATTTTATCAGCTTCTTTTCTTTATTTTATAATTAGCTACACAGCATGTTGCAAAAAGAAAATGTTTTAAGGAAAAGTATTTCAGTTTAGAGTAGAACAGTTCAACAAAGTTGTTTTGGGCATTCTGGTAACTTCAAGATGGTATCTGATGGTTGTATACAGACGCGCAAGTCAAACCTCAAAGGGCATCAAACTTAACAGTACCGCTGAGCTTATCCTTTCGTGCTTTTTATGTGTGTGTAGATCACCTGGGGAAGTTCAGTATTGGATGTTGGATTTCATAGTTCTGCTACAACTTTTATCTTCCTTTCTACACATGAAACATGACTGAACTTGATTACATTCCCCAAGCAAATACCTGACGCCTTACAAGCGTTCCTTACTGTACACAGTTGTCCCAGTGCATTATATCCACTCATGTGCAGCACACTGTTGTGTTGCTCTTGGTCTCCGAATGTGACTCTCAGCAATATGATCGAATCATAGTCCATCCAGATGGTCTTTGTGGTAGTGCAAATTTCAAAACAGATTGAAGAAGAATGAAGAGTGTGATACTTAGTCATGCATCATGCAATGCTGGTGCTAATCAGCAACATGTGTGGTATATATACTTCGCACTTTTGAGATTCATTGGATTTGTTCTGGAGCCATACTGGGAATTAATTAATCGATCTGTGATTTGTCACTGAAATTGAGAGAGGGCACTAATTTCTGAACTTTTGACACCAACTGTGAATTCAAAACTGTCTTTTCATGTAGGCTTACATGGCCTTTTTACGTGTATGTAAATTTATGCTAATGACTGAAAATTGCTTTGGAAATGGTTTTGGAAATTGCCTCGTAACATTCCTGTTACAGCTCACAATTCGCTTTCTGCACGTCATGTTTGATTGAACCTGATTATATCCCCAAGCTTGTATGTTGCACCTAACAAACACTGTTGCCCTTTCAGAGTTATTCCATTGATTTACTCCTTTCGAGTGCAAGCAACAAATGGTTGTGTTGCTTCTGATTTCGAAATATGGCTGTCTGCATGACGGGCAACAACATAAGTGCTCTGGATGGCCTTCATCATGCATCTATAAGATATCTGTAACTTTCAGAATTGGTTAAAGGAAGAACTGAAGGATGCTGTAAGAGTCATTAGCAGCTTGTTTTTTACATTATTTTACAATGAACTTGCAATGTTGACAAGTTCTTGCTCAGTGTGCATGTTGTCATGTACAGGTCCCTGCAGTATCGAAGGGAACCATTTTGCACTAAAAGATAATTTTTTGGTTATTTGTTTGCTGAAGTTGAAAATGATTAATGGGTACTTAGGCCAAGACGAAAATTATAAAACAGCAAAACGTGAGCTTATTGCTCATTATTGAGAAGTAATCATTAACTGAATGCTCGAACTTTGTTTGCTTTCACCCTAAATGGGCCTTTACAGTCTCGACAAGTTGCTACTAAGCAAGCAAACGCACACATGGCCACACGCAGCCTCACTGAGCTTGCTCAGTATGCACATAAGCACGCACAGCTTTGGCAAGCCCCCTCTCAGCACGCAGATGTCCACGTACAGAGAGTTGTCCACGAGAGTCCACGATTTTTTACACGCAAAGAGTGTGCGTGGACGTCTATCAGATCACAGTACGCGCATATGTACACACAGGACGCAGAGAATGCGTACAGGTAACGCACAATTTCTGCGCATTCGTGTGCAAAATGAACGTGATCGTACAAAAATCACTGTTCTCGTGCAAACTCACGCAGAGTTTTTTCAATAGGGTGGTCCTGCAGTTTTTACTCATTCCTGTTATGAAAAATGAATTTTGGGCAATAAGGCGTAGTGGTTCTCAGTAAAACGCTTCTGCAAGCTTTTACGAAAGCCAGTTGTTCAAAAGCGGGTGGTTCAAACGTATTTGTGAAGTTTATCATTGGTATTGGGTGCTTACTAAATGAGGATTATTTTTTATGCTTTTCAGATGATTCCGACAGCAATGTGCAGAGGTAGAGTGTGTGCTGTTTGTCATGAAAATAAGACGTATGTATCTGTGCCCATCCAAACACCACTTTTTAATTCTAAGCTACATGCTTTTTATTTATGCAATACCTAACATGCGTAAAGGAAGGTCTAGTGCATAGTACTCATTTCTTCGGCACCTGGCCTCCTGTGAACATTGTGCGCAGCAGCTATACGAAAATACTTAAGCATGCATGTGCTACAGGACGTACTATCGGGGAGAAAAGTTTGCAGGACGCGAGTTCTTGGAAAAACATTTAATGTAGCTCTACTCTATACTGTATAAAGGTATTAAAAGCCTAAATGCTCCTTCTTCTGGTAACAATGTCAGGAGACTGGGTAGCGAGGTGGAGGAACAATAAACATTTTTCTGAGAACTTGCGTACTTCAGGCTTTTGTCCCCGATAGTACATAAAAACAATACAGATTATTTCCGCTTTTAGCTCGAATGACTCCGTATGTGTAGGTATGAGGACGTATGCGTACGCATTACGGAACCTTAAGAACACAACAGAAGCGTCCGTTGCCAAAAAAGAAATTCGTTTCCGTGCATAGCATGACGTAACTTTTTATCACCATGAATACGATAATCGTCATACGAAATCTCCGTTTCGGATATTTAGTTCGCACCTTATGTTACGAAAAACCCTCTGGCAACCCATTACTAGTGGGTTTCACTGTACATTTTTTTACAGCACGGCTTCGAGATTGACTGCCTCTTTGTCGTTTTCGGAGCAAGACGCGGATGGCAGTGGTCCTTGCACCAACCAGTGCGATAAAGAGGAAATGGATAACATGACAAGTCGGACAGCAGCGGTCACGAAGAGGGCGGGGCGTTGACGACAAGTACCATGTAGTTCATTGTATCTGGAAGGGCTGCTGCCACCGGCCCTAGTTCGCTTTCCTTTCTCTTGGCGTTTAAAACATATAAACTTGAAAGGCTGCCATTTCTCACCATCATTATCAGCCCTGATCGCATCCACTGCTCGACAAAGTCACCTCCACTAACCCCCGTTTAGCCCTGTCCTGTGTGAGCGGTGGCACGCTACACCAGCAGATTTCCTTGCCTCATTTGTCTTCCTTTCTTCTGCCCTCGGTTATCTCTTCTCCGCATTACAACCCCACAACAATAAACTTTGTCCTCGTTATTTAGGTTAAGAGAGCATTGAATAGGGCTTCCCCGCGAATGAACATCCCTCGTTTTCTGTCTATACGTTACTCAAACTGCGTGATTCCACGAGAGATCAAAATGCTTAAATATTTCGCAATTATAATTTATTCAATTATTTTATATAAATTGCACACATAGTAGGCAAACATTGAATTTAGTTTTGTAAAATGTTGATATTTGAGCAGAAGAAAATTATCAACGGCGTCGTGGCAGAGGCAACGTTTTCGCGCTCCGTTCAATTTCGCAACGTTGCACTGCCGTAAGAATCAAGGTATTTCATCAATGGTGCATATGTGTTGCGTGCTAAAAGCTCAGGAGAGAAAGAATATTTCAAGCTTATTTCCTCAATTGTGAGGAAGTTGCCGCGTCCCAGAAAAAATAGGGTGGCAGCGTGGGAGTCGCTGCCACTCCCATGGAGTTGGCATCCCCAGAGGATGGGTCCCGGCCATACCCATCCCCACCGCTGGCGTTGCACCAGAACCGAGTAGCAGCCGAAGCGAGACCGATCCGAAACTGATCGCGAGGGCAGGGGGGGGGGAGGGGGGAGGGCACGAGCAGGCCGCACAGTCGGATTCCCCCCCCCCCCCAACCACATCAACAGGCAAGCCACGTCTGTGTTCCTAGAGGTTCGCGTGCCGGAAGCAATTAAAGATGTGAGGGAGAATCGTTTTAGGAATGTCGTCGCAATTAATGTCATTGACCAGAGCACGCTTGAAAGTTTTAGCAATATCAAAACGCTCAGTGGCATCTGCGTTCGTTCCCATGTCCTTCTGGGCAGCGGCACTACGGCAGGC
This sequence comes from Amblyomma mixtum, assembly GCF_055824585.1. Classification (NCBI taxonomy): domain Eukaryota; kingdom Metazoa; phylum Arthropoda; class Arachnida; order Ixodida; family Ixodidae; genus Amblyomma; species Amblyomma mixtum. The sequence goes on along the minus strand of NC_143014.1, from coordinate 418,576,477 downwards.
GTCATCTACGAAGCCGACGTGGCCATCCGCGGCTCTGACCTACCCATTTTGATCAACCAGCTACCGACGGTGTAGAAATGCTGCGAGCTCAAGGCCTTGGGAGGACAAGGTGGTACACCACGTTGACCTTCCAAGAGGACTGCATCCTAACGTTCGTGAATGTTGGCCACTTTTGGCACGTGGTTAGGCCTTTCTTCCCGAAGCCTCTCCAGTGCCGAAAATGCATGAAGATAGGACACGTGAGTAATGCGTGCAATTTCTCCATCGTGTGCCCACGGTGTACTCAGCCACACAGCGAAAACGCATGCGTGGCACGAGTCCTAAAGCGTGTCAATTGCCGCGGCCCTCATGACGTCCCTCAAAAGATTGTTCTTGCCTGAAAAGGGAACAGGTGATACTTAAATGACAAGAGACAATTCCACACACAGAGAAGCCACCGCTTAGGTGCCGCGACGTCCTCACCCTCGTTGCAGGCCTTCTAAGGGTTTAATGACCATTGCAAAAGATCGTCCAGGGATTTCTGTAACTTGTGCTCCCCTCCACATACCACTCTAAGGAACAGGAGCCATATGACTGGCGAGGCAGGGACGGTTGTGGCAGACTGGTCTTGGCCATCACTGCCTGAGCTACACACAACAGCAGTGACCAAGAATGTATTGCGCACCCAAAGCACCGAGGCTATTGCTAATCAAGCAGAAGGCCGAATTCCAGTAAGACCGTGGACCGGCATGTGGCTTCGTCATCGCTCCCGAAGCAATGCACACTCTCAATGATGGAACAGTCACCGCGCACGAAATTTGTTGAGCGTACTTCTGGTCGGGCAGTAGGTCAGGAACCGACCAAACTCGCAGACGAGCAAGTAATTGCAAAGTTGAAGACGTTCGTGGACACCATGCGTGTGCTGCTTTCCAGCTTTCACACGCCAGCTGCACAAAATGTACTGCAGGTGCTAGATTTGTTCAATTCACTCCTTGCAGCCCTCCAATAGCTGGCACAACGCACAAGATGAAGTCGGAGTGTACTACGTTGTCATCCCCATAATCAGCTGCAATGGCAAGCAGCCTTTCTTCACAGTGGAACATCTGGGCTGCCTGACTGCCTTGTGTTAGTGATGGAGGACTGTCGATGTGTTCTACTCAGGTAGCAGCACTCGGCAGCCCTCAAGCTGTGCAGCCTACAGCTGCGGCAGCCTTCGACTTTCAGTGCCTTTATCATTGCTTGTCGTGCTTCCTACGGACCGCATTTCCCTATTTCCTCTTATCATTTTACTCTCCCCTCGTCCCTCTGCCGCAATGCAGAGGGATGAGCCTCAGTGTTCCGGAGCATAATTTGAACGTGAGAGTTAAAAAATCTAGCAATTTGGCCGACCACCCTCGTAACTTCTCACCCTACAGGCGGCAAGAGATCACACTGCTGCCTGGGTCAATATCAATATATTTCATTCTAAGCCACCTTCAACCCCTTCCATACCCCTTTGAGCTTTCGTCTCATCACTTTTTCGCCTAAAGTGGCTCAGTGGTTATGGCGCTCGGCTGCTGACCCGAAAAACGCAAGTTCGATTACGGCTGCGTCTATCAAATTTCAATGGAGCAGAAATTCTACATGCATATGTACTGTGCGATGTCAGTGCACATGATAGAACCCCAGGTGGTAGAAATTTTCGGAGCTCTTCCCTACGGCGTTCCTCATAGCCTGAGTCGCTTTGGGTCGTGTAACCCCCATCACGGCCGGTCTCGACGCGCGCGCTCTAAATTTTCGGCCTGTTAATTGCTGACGAATTAAAACAGCGCAAGGAACGGGACGAAAACACGAAGGAAGAAGACACAGACACGGGCGCTGTTCACAGGTGAAACAATTCACGGAGCCCGAAGAACAAGAGATGAAGTTCAGAAGTGCAAGATGCCGGGCTAGTTGGTAATCCATGATGAATTAAAACAGCGCAATGAACACAGACACAGTGCCCGTGTCTGTGTCTTCTTCCTTCGTGTTTTCGTCCCGTTCCTTGCGCTGTTTTAATTCATCATGGATTACCAACTAGCCCGGCATCTTGCACTTCTGTTAATTGCTGCCTCATATACGATCTCTTTACCTTATTTACCTTTACCTGCTCGAGCTTGGCGCATGATAGCCTGCAATGCTTATGTGCCAGTAAACCGAACGCAACACAAGCTGCTTTTTATCGCCTCATTTAGATTTTAGCTGTGCTGATTGTTAGCCCACATTCCTTTTATATCTTTTTACTGCTGCATGAATTTTTTCCATCTTATTTTTTTCCTCATCTATTCCATCTTTTCACGTGTTTTTATGCCGAGTTTTTAGCCTTGTTATCGTGTTTGCTGTGTTAGTCGTTGGCATTTGTTCACCCTGTCTGGGCCAAATTTTCTTGCCATTGTTTTCGTGCTGGTTTACTTCTTTTTGTTGGGGTTGTGCACTCCGTGAATATCTGATCACAAGTGGCTGCTACAGATCGTCCTCTTCATATCTGTGTTGTAGACGCGCTTGTATGTCAATGTCCTTCTGTCAAATATAAGGCATGGATCAAAACACATCCAAAATAAAGCACACTTCGGCGCACTTGTGTGCGTGTCCTCTTTGTGTCCTCGCCTCCAAGCGCAGTGATTCCGTGGTGTCTGACAAAAACAAACTAGCCGCGCGACGAACCCTGAATAAGTTTGTTTCTTGTAAGGAGGGCTCCTTCCAACTCTTTTTTGTGGACATTTGCCTCATTGTTTCCCTTATTGCAAGAGCAACGTGCAAAACAAGGTATTTGGGCACCTGCATCCGCCACAGGATTGTACGACCTGAAATTCGGGGCCTGTTCGGTGGGCTTCTTCCCTCGGCTGGCCGCGGACACCGAATGTGCAAGATACTGCTGTCGGAATGGTATCGTTTCCGTGTCATCGTCTCGGAAAAAGAGACTTGGCAAAACTTCATTTCAACGTTTCTGCAATACAAACTGAGTATGCTAGTAATAGACGATTCGTTTTCTGTTAAAAATTCAAAGGACGCCATTCTCTTTTTGCAAAAAAACAAGAAAAAACAGTACAGCCTTTCTGGCTGTTTTCGTCAACGTTCAAGACTTGTGTTATAAATCCCTCATTATGAATTGCTCCAATATGTTAGTGAGTGCATTGATCAGTATTGCAGCATTGCCTTCCAAAATGACGGCAGCAACGCAGCTGTTGTTTGGCGTTATTATCTATTCCTCTCACATCCCCCACACTGAGTGGAAAGGCTCTCTTTTCATTTAGAAACAAGGTATCTGTATCGGGTCAAGTACCGCCCCATCTTGAGCGACTTGTGCCTAGCCAACCATGACGGAGCACTCAGCACAAACCTGAAAAATTATCCGGTTCTTAAAATCTTAAGGGACGTGGATGATTATCTTGTTCATTTAGACAGCCACGATAATGATTCCTGCAGCAGGTTGACAGTACGTTGGCCAGAGGTGGGCGTCCTCACGAGGGCGAGCCTCCTTGAGGACGTCCTCACCCTCACCTCATAATGATTTCACTTGGTGGGGAGACGGAAGATCGTTGCATGAAAATTCTTGAGGACGAGAGTGAGGGAGGGAAGACATGATGAGGTGAGGGAGGGCAAGATGCAAGGTCTGAGGGCAAGGGTGGAGGCCCGTACCCTACTCCGGGCTAACGTTCAGCCCGTTACGGGTTCCCCTTTCAGAGCGCTAGTTCTTAGGGCTAAGGTTCCCGTGTAAGACGTAGTTTCTGCAGCCAGGAGGTACCCGAGGCGAACAGGACAGGCGGGTAGCCGCACGCCTTCTCCGTCACCGCATCCGTGTTGTAAATAAAATAAACAAAGGAAGCCCGCACGAACAGCCACAGCTATAGAATTAGAAAGGAAAGAAAAAACACAGGAAGCGGCGATGAAGCGGGAACAAAAGTAATAAAACAGTCGGAACACTTGGTGAATGACGGCCTACGCAGTCGGGGATAAACCAGCGAGCGGGCAGCGCTACATTTAGTGAAGAAGTATGCGCTGATGAGGAAACGAGTGCCGACACGCGGCAATAATTGTAACGTTGCGATATAAACTTGGTCATGTCTGCTTAAGAAGAAAGGGGATGATTGGATGGCTGTGTCGCGCGGATGGAGCGTCTCTCGTTGTGTGCATGTTTGCGCCACGGAGGCGCCGCCGCTGGCTAAGCAGTACTCCTCGCCATTCGGTCTATTGAATGGGAGCTTTGTGTCCTGGGACTACAAAGGTCGTATCAGAGTTATTGGAAGCACCACTTGTTCTAAGAAATTCGTCGTAATAAGTGGTGAGGTTAGATGATGCAACAATGTTGTTATTCAAATTCAAATTTTCTTTATTTCAGCATCGTTTACATCGATACTAGGGGGCCGTAGACTAAAAGCAACACAAACGGCTTGACAAGGCCCACGGCCCCATACACTCGACATAGGATGACAGAGCAGGAAATCATATACAGTGCAGGAATTTACACACACTGCTCGCATGCAAGCAGGAAAATAAAATTGAAACAAAAAAAGAAGTAAATACAAATTCACAAAGAGAAATCAGCTTACACAATGCTATTTAAATAACTGTGAAGCAGAAAATTAAGCATTTGCTTTCCGTAGTTAGTGCGAGTGCGTGGAACTTCCCACTCTTGCGACGTGCGAGTGTCACGCACTTTTCTTCTTTTTGTGAGACGGGAAACAGTGTTAAAGAAATTGTTATTGTACTTTATGGCCATTTTATAGCGCTTAAGAAGGGTCATTTTATGAATGTCACGTATTGAGAGTAAATTGAGGTCTTTAAAAGGGGTTCTGTATGACAGCCATGCGGAGATTTAGTCATAGCACGGACTGCTTTCTTCTGAATCTTATGAAGTTTGGTAATGTTGGTAAAAGTGGTGATTCATTGATGATGTTCCCGTTTGTTTGCTGGCCCAGCGACAGGTTGTGACGGACCACATTTCCTTCAACTGTACCCATTTATTTGCATTTATGTTACAAAGTGGTTCGGCAGGTGCGCCCTGTAAAACCTACAAGCTCTGAAGCTGGCCGGACGCCGCACCAAGCGGGATCCCCATCAGCTTCCGACTATTCAAGATTCTAACACACAAACTAGAAGTTAAACATTTCGGAACCAGCCAGAACCCGCCGCCAAGCGAGGTATATGCCTTCCGCTCTCAAAGAGGCCGCAATCCGCAACAAGCCGGATCTCGATCAGCCCCTGAGTCACGACCGGATCGGACTGTCTCGCTCGGTGACCGCCACGCAACTGCCCTAGCTCTCTCTCGGACGCGCGCATCCCGTCCGTTTCACGCTAGTTTCTCACATCTAACCAATCACTGGTCTTCTCGCTCCCTCCCGAAGAAATCAAACTTTACAAAAACAAGGCAAAATGACAACTATTCACTCTCCACTTCCACCAACCAGAGTTCAGATACATAAATTTCCGCACGTGCGTGGCGCCTCGGGTCCGCCAGCACCCAAGACCTTAGCTCAAGTCTAGCAGTGCAAACAGCAAAACCTGTTTTTCGACCGGACGCTAAGACTAGCAAGTGTGGCCAGCATGCGGTGTTCAGTAGCCATCTCCAAGGGCTTCGATTCCAAACGCAATGAGGGCGTCCTCTGGAACAGTGTGATCGCGCGACCCGAAAGGTGATAAAATATGGCCATTTGAAACCGCGATAGTTCCCATTGAAATTGACATGCTCTTGCCATTTTCAAAACTGTATTTTCAATATCTCATCTGAAAGTGAAGATATTACAGGCTGTCTGAGTCCAGAATAGTATGCCATAACGAATTCATCAAATATTTTCGGCTTCAAATGTAGTCAAGGCGATGACAATACTTTATTGGTATTTCATCGGTTATTAGATGCGGCTCCTCAGCCGATGGGGCAGGCGGGGCTAGGAGAGGCATCGAACTTCCCTTCATCGCACCACGCGACTTTCGGTGGAGCGTTCGGCGCTTTCTCTCCCCGTATGCATGATACATCGTAAGTGCCATTAGCATAGGTTACAATTTTTTGACAAATGAAGAAAATTCGAAGAAAGGTTTCTGTAACAAATTCAGATGCTGTATGGCAGGATACTAGAACTCATGCAGTTAGTCCGGATATTCTTGTGTCCACCCTTCAAACGGTTCTCAACGGTCACACCTATACAACGAGGGAACGCAGATCAGCCAACTCCCGACCTTCACCTTCTACAACTTTGGGCACGGCGAAATCAGGGGAAGATATAGGCTGGAAGATATAGGAAGTGGAAAGACAGGTGCAGTCGTTTGTGCTCAGGAACAACCAACAGGAAAACGAAAAAATGAAAATTGATTTTGAGAAAAGGAAATTACGCAGTAACTCTCACATATCTCGGTGGACCCCCGAACCGCACCGTAAGCGAAGGGCGGAAGGCGAGAGTGAAAGAAGAAATAGAGAAAGAGGGGCCATAGTGGAAGTCTCCAAAATAATTCCGAGAACTTGGGAATCTTAAACATACACTGACATTGCACAGCACATGGGCGTGTCTTGCGTTTCGCCTCCATCGAAACCCGGGCGCCGCGGTCGGGTTCGAAGCCGGGTACTCCGGCTCGGTAGACGAGCGCCTTAACCACTGAGCCAACGCGGCGGGTATCTTCTCTGGTTTTTAGTCAAATGTAGCGTGGTGCATGACCCTGAAGGACTTTCGGCGGCATATAAGAGGATGATGATGATGATGGCTTTTTATGGCACAAGGGCATCTGACTTCTACGCCCAGAGCGTCATCGCACAAGGTATTTTCTTCTACTCAAGGTGGGGTCAAAGACCCATTTCCAAAGCATTTTACCGTAACTAAGCCGACCACCAAACCAGGGGAAAGCTTGCAACCATTCTATCACCGGTGGGTACCCGGCGGCACTGGGGATCGAAGCCCGCACCTCCTGCAAGCGGTGCGCTGACCACGATGCCATCGCTGCTGTGGCATGGAAAAGGAGCGAAAGATCAAAGATCATCCTGAAAGTATTAGACTCGCCTTCCAGCTAATGCCAGAGTAGTTTGCAGATCGGGCTTCCGTCTTTTTCTTCCCAATCATGCACAGTATCCGGCCGTCCACCGACAAAGCACGTGGTTGATAAAACGGGGATAACACCACCATTTACAAATTAGAGTTATTCGCTGCTATTGAAGAAGCTAGTGGCAAAACTGCGCCTGGGCATGACGATGTTCTTTATGAGGCTACCGCTTTGGCGAAGGGATGCGAAAACGTGTTAAATACCAAGATCTTTGAGAACATGGAACGTATGGGCATTTCTCTACATGTCAGAAAAGCGGTACACAATCTTCTTAAGTTCTGACATGGTAAAGGTGCGCTAAAAGAACACACACACAAGACAGGGTGCAGGACAGGAGAATTACCGTGTCAGAAGTAATTCACCAACTAGCCCGACAACATGTTCTACTTAAGCATAAGCATAAACAGCGAGAGGACCGCGTGTTTTCTTTCCGGATAAACGGGCAACAAATCGGCAATTGCACCCTATACAAAGGCGTGCCACAGAGTTCAGTTTTGGTACCTTTGCTATTTGACATCGCGATCGTACCATTGACTTGGAAATTAGCTGAAATACCTTATATGCAGTTCACTATTTACGCTGACGATGTCACTTTTTGGACTACTCATAGACAGCTCTGAGACACAGAATTTTTATCTGCAGCAAGCCTTAAATACACTAGATGAGTGCGTCCAAGATGTACGTCTGGAACTGTCACCACAAAAGCGGAGCTACATTCATGTTGCAAACAAGAATGAATGACAGCAATTCGCAACTAAACAGTGAATCTGAAGTTTAGAAATCATGCATTACGAGAGATACACGAGTTGAGAGTCCTTCGCCGAGACAGCCTTCCATCTGGCAAAGGAACTGAACGGCTACATAGAATGAAAAAAGCAGAGGTGAATTCCTTGAACTTCATCAAATGCATTTCGTCTAGGGGAGGAGAAGCCCAAATGGAGAAGGCAAGGCATCTTGTAGAGTCGGTGCTTCAGCCGAGGATACTATATTAGGACCAGTTCTAATGACTCACGAGGCAACAATGGGCCGAGTTGGAAACAAAAAAAAACAGGAATGTAATGAGCACCATGACGGCCTCTCCGAAACATACTACCATCCGGTTTCTCCTGGAATTTGCGCAGTTCAATACACTGACAGAACTGATCAGCGAGAGGCAATAACTACCTCCCTCCCTCCCACCATCCTTCCCTCACTCCCTCTCTCCCTCCCTCAAAACTTAATGCGATTGAAGGAGGTATCTTTTAGAAGGATAAGGGCTGGGGCGGCCCTTACCCGTCGGCCACGTGCCGATGGGGCTCTGAAGAAGACGTAGGACCCACCACCTGGCCGAGGTGCTCCACACCGGCTGCAGGGGTGGATGTTCGCTACCTGCAGTGGACTTCTTCAGGGCCAATGGCCTCAAGCACACGGATTCTACTCGAAGTGCGACTAACGGTGACAGGAGAGGAGGATTTCTTCAAGTGGCTGACCGACAACAAATAAGAGAAGGAGCCTTCACTGGTTCCTGTATGAAAATACCTTACATGATTTCCTGTAATATGCAGCGAACCCAAATTATGCCTTTATAGCAAGTGTACAAAAAAAAGTTTTCAAATGAGGTCTTATAATTACACCAGATGCAAAACTCAGCTTAAAAAAGTAGCAAGTTTCCGAGGCCATTTTCTGTGTGCTTAGGGATGGTGACGCCATCTGGAAGTGGTAAACGAAAGCTACTGCCGTACGTGTCCATTGTACTATGAAAAGCTTTTCTTTCTTGCTTTTTTATTTCTGAATTTGTATGTGGAACAGTTAAATACGTGCATTTTTTTTTATTGCGTCTGTTTCATTTAATTTGTTGGGAGGCGCTGGTGCGTTTATCAATAATCTCGAAGTTTGCAGCCGCACACTTAAAATCTATTAAATTCACCGCGAGCAGCGCGGATATCTGTATTCACCCGAATATCGGCCACGTCAAACTGCCGTTTTTTGATACGTGGACCCTATGGGAAGTTTCGCAACTGGTAGTATCAAAGATCTCTGTTCATATGTGCGCCGCAGGGCCAAGTGCTGCCACAGGGGTCAGAAAAGGAGGAACGAAAATTGCCGCCAAAAGTCACCTGAAATCAGTACATTGCCTCAATATTGTGGTCACTTGTTTAAAAACGTTTTCTCTTTACGGTGTCGGTTATTCATTCATTACGGTACGATATAGTGACAAAAGAAAAGTACCACTGCTCTAGTAACGAAAGCCAAGGGGGTAGCGACATCAAGTGACACGCCGGCAACTGCCGGCACCGCCCAACAGGGATATAGTATAGTGCTCTAACAAGGAGGCACTGGCCGGGCCGTGCGTGCGGCCTCCGGTCCATCGGGAGAACATTTTCGTTATCAGCCGTGAACCTGTCAGATGTTCAGAGCGCAGAGTAAAAAAACATGTAGAAATTATACCTGGTCAGGTTGCTGAATTCCAATCATCGAAGTCTTGTTTCACTAAACGAAGTCTAATTTCAGCTCAGTGAGGTTGCAAAGAACTGGCTAAAGCGCAAAAAAGTGCTTCTACGAGATTCCACCGACAAATCAAAGTAGGGAACAATGTATTGGTGTGGATTTTTTTTACACTCACTGTGAGTGATTCAGTACAGACGAATCTTATTTCTATTTTCTAATTTCGCTGGAACTGCGGCTTAGCAAAGTAGTAGAGCCGCCAAATATGGTGGGTAAAGACAAACACTGTAGTCTTATCATGGAAACAGAGCAGCAGCTTAACCACCATGGTCCGAATAATCGCTCGGTCGGCCTTTCATTGTACGAGGTGGTAAAAAACAAAAAGCTGCACTGCTTTCCCCGTAACAGGAAAATCTCGTGGTATATTTCTATCCCTGGCGAGACGGCCAACTACGTAATCGCCCGCCTGATTTTATGAATGAAATTGCTTGCAGGCATGGTCCGGAATTGATACTCAGCATTTGAGCAATCCGTAGACGTGGGAGGAAAAAAAATCATCAGTGGTTTAGCTTGCGGATGACCACACATTATTGTGTGCTAGCACCATTAGCCCTGGTTTTGCATGGTTTATCTTCAATTTGTATGATGTTGCTTGAACTGAACTTGCTTACCTTGGTTGATATAACATATGATGTTAATTTGCGTGATATTACAGACTTCTACTGCGCAGACTTACTGGGCAGACTTCTACTGCGGTAGAATTGGCCATTCTCTATATTCACCGATCTCTGGGAGTCCTGATTCCACGCCTGGTGCAGTCGCGCAGCAGTTAAGCGACTCGCCAGTGCCCTGCGATGGCAGGTGCTGCCATCGGTGGGGCTTGTGAGAGCCAAGTTGTTGCTCCTGAGGAAGCTCTCACGACTAGTCATTAACTGAACTGCCATGGTGGGAAGGTTTTCATGATGTCACGACGTCACATGACCTAGGTGGCCCACGTGCCAGAAGCAGATTTCAGACAGACAGACAACCGCTTTTAGTCGGAGTGGAAGGGCAATAAAATGGCAACCACAGGAATCCTTCACTCGAGACTCGGGAGGTTTTTGATTACCAAAATTAAAGCCAAAAATTGTATTTTAGGCCACCAGTGGGATTTTCAAGTGACCTGAGTAATGTTTTATTTTAAGCGACAGCATAAGCGCCTCACTGCTGCAGGAAGCCGGCATCGCACCTTCGAAAGGCACGAAAACAATGAAAAACTTCACAGGCGGGGCAGCTGGATTCGAAGCCGCAGCGGCGCAAAAGGTTCAGTTCCGCTGACCGGTGCTTCAGACTATTGTGTACTAGATTAGTTGCACTGGGGCGAGGGAAGGCGCCGGCAGGCTGCGCGCGGGAAGCTGGAATTCCGGAAATCTGAAGCGGCCGAGAGGCGGCGCCGCTTTGGCTTCACCTGGGCCTTCACAGAACACCACGGAGAAGTAGGTAGGAGGAATAGTAGGCTGATACAACAAAGAACAAATTGCCAAAGAATAAAATCAACTTGAAAATAACAACTCTGGCATCAGGAACTATTGACGGTAAAAGGACGTGGCTAGGGTAGATTATTTACGGACGCGGCACAAATGCAGGCAAGAAAACAAGGATCTTGTTTAGTGTCTCAGTGATGATATAAAGGAGTTTGGAGACGATGTTGATATTATTCTGATGGGTGACATGAATGGCCACATCGAGGATTTGGATGGATACACAGATTGTAACGAGAAGTTAATGCTTCTGTGAGCGGCACAACCTAGTCGTGCCGATCAAAAGAGAGATGCAGAGAAGTCAAGAATAGAGCGCAGAATTAGACGACGAACAAATAGCGCTCATAGCACCCGGCATAAAGGAAGCACTAAAGAAGCGCTTAATAGAAAAGTGGGATTGTAATTAAAAAAAATAGAACTTCTCATCAGTGCAAAAATGAAACAAGTAAAACGGGTAAACCGCTGCACAGGAAAGAGGAAGCCATGAAGCTGGTGGAAAGCGAAAACTAATAAGGGCATCAAACAATGACGGGTGGTTTCAATTTACCACAGAGAAAAAAAAAGTTGCAGGTATCTCAAGGGGAAATAGGCCAAAAATGAAAATATTCTCGGTAAAAGAAGCAGCTATTGCCGGTCCTTCTCCAGGCTAAAGCAAAGCCTTTGATCGCTGGTTGGCTCAACCTCGCGATGAAACTAAAGGTGGGCCAAAAAAATTTTGTAACCATATAACCTGGCTGGGTAGAACGAATCAAAGCAAGCAGGGACAGATTCAAATTCCTGGGGGAAAATATTTAGAGGGAGACGATACGGTGAACTTTATTACGTCAGTTATAACGGCGTCATTTAGCAACGGCAATAGGGTAATCTCCCCAAGGGAGGGAGCAACACAGGACAGCACAATAGAAAGCAGCTTAGAAATGAGCAGTGCTAACTAGAAAAGGGCGGAAGCAAATACTTCTAAATCCATATCCGCAGTGATAGATGAAATTCCAATCAAGCTGCCCAAGAAGCAAGGAAGTGCTTATAAAAGCATTGGAGACAGTCATAAGAAATAAGCAAATTCTGCACAGCTGGAGACAGAGTAAAATGAATTTGATTTATAAAGAGAAAGGAGCTAATATAAACATAAAATCCTTCCTACGGATTACGATAACATCTTTTATATGCAGGCCGACAATACAGCCGGTGAAATTAGAAATGCACTCATGGGTGCAAAGTAATAGGATTCTCGGAGAACGTTAGAACGGGTTCAGAACGGGTAGGCTCTTAGATGACAGCCTGTTCGTGCTTAACCAATGCATAGAGATAGCTAAGCCGGAAAGCAGACCTCTGTAATTAGCCTTTCTGGACATAAGCGGTGCATACAACGTGAGCACGGAACTCAAATGAAACATATGAAAAGATGGAGGTAGGTGTCGGTCATGAGGTAACTAATTTTCTACAGTAAATCTACCGCGATAATAAAATTTAATTTACAAGGGAAGGGACAAAAAGTACAACTGTGGACGTACACAAATTATTATGGCAAGGTTGTCCTTTATCATCGCTGCTGTTCGTGCTTTATTTGATAAATATGGAAAGTAGGCTGCAGGGAAGTAATCTAGATTATAATCTGTGCTACAGATTAGGCGGATATTTCGTCGAGCATCGGCTCCCGTTTTTAATGTATGCTGACGGTATTGTGCTGCTAGAGATAGTCAGGGAGATTTGCAATCTCTGGTTAATTGTTGTGGATACGAAGGAGATGTTCTAGATTTCAGTTTTAGCTCAATTAAATCAGGTGTGATGACTTTCAACGATACAACTGATCAGGTGCTTACCATGTATGGTCATGAAATACCGATAGTGTCCGAATAAAAATATCTCACGGAAGGGTACACAAAGGACATTTATACACGGAAACGCATTACAGGGGTACAACAAATATGAAGCACCTAGAGGTGTTTGAAAGGAATAATGGTTACGGGGCTTACTTTCGGTAATGCGGTTGTGTCCTTACGAGCAGAAGTTCAGTCGAGATTAGAAGTAAATCAGAGAGCTGTTGGAAGATTAACACTATCTGCCCGCGGCAAAAGCACGAAGAGATGCAGTACAAAGGGATATGGGCTGGGCATCCTTCAAAGAATGGGAAGCTCATGTTAACATATCGTATCACGAACGGCTGAGGAAATTTGACGATAACAAGTTGGCAGCTGGGGTATTTAAATGCTTTCGCAGAAAGAGGCTCTAGGGTTTAGAGATTACAATGGTCATGTAAATAAATCTGCGGTAGAAGTTAGCAAAAAGCGATTGGAAGATTGGTGGCTCAAAAGCAGAGAGGTGATATAAGGTTAGAAGTGTTGGTCTGAATCCGTATTAAAAGAAAATGCCGAAGTTTAATAACAATTTACAACAAATCTAAAAAAAGTAGAGGGAAAAAAGCCGACCATGGTGGCGGCTGCCACCACCCCATTTCAAAGGGGACGCTCTTATCTTCCATCCATCCATCCTGGGCGCCTGGGCCCCTGCTGTCGTGGCGTTGGGGTTGCATGCCGGCTTGGCTATCCCGTCGTGCTTGCACTGCGTAGCGTGCTGACAGTTGTGCATTGCGGCTGTGTTGCGTACACTCTTCGTGGTCCACACGCAATGTGTCTCGGCAAGACTTTCTTTGGAGTTCCCGACGACGAAACCAAGCGCCGGATTTTGGGAGCGGATCCTCCATCGTGCTGACAAGACTTTGGAAATGACTGACGCTGTTTGCGAGCTTCATTTTGAAGATAAGCACATTATGAGAGACTATATACGCGTTGTCGATGTCACGCAAATCCGCCTTCAACGTGGAAAACCATCGCTTTCATCGAACGCCGTGCCTACCATTCTGTACCAACTTACCAAAGGAAACCGAATGGTGAATGACCGTCAGTGAAGAGATGTGAAGAGAGTGAAATGCCACAAAGCACAGGAATTGTTTGCACGATGTAGGTGACTGCAGCACAACTTAGCCACCTAGCGAATCGGACGAATGCGTAGAGCCAGCCGTCCCATTCTACATTAAAAATGTGCCAAAGCGGACTGACCAATGCTCTAAGCACAAATCTGGAAATTGGGATAATGCTGACACCCAAGCTTCGCACAACAATGAAGCTCACTCTGCCATTTTATTTTTATCTGCGGTATAAATCCCGATGAGGTAATTTGTGGAAAATACTGGCGGAGGAGCCTGATTCAGATCAAGTTTACCGTACTATGGACGAAACAAAGCGTGAGCAAAGCAAAGGTGTGAGCAAACCTACATGTTTCATTTCTGTGCCGCTCACAAAAGCAATAGAGCAGCAAGAGTGGCATGAGGACGGGACTTAACTCGAAATGCAGGAGAAGCGTGACTGCGAGTCCTGGTTTTAAATACCGTGTCGTAATTCTTTAATAGTAAAACTATAGAACTACATTACTGTGTCTTGCATCATACTGCAATGCTGCGGCGACTGAATGGGCTACAAAGTCTAGCATATCTGTTTATTTAGTGTTTATAAAATCTTGCTCTTTTTACTGGAACAGTATATATGGCTATCTTGCAAATACCCAAGGAAGGCAAACATGGATGAGTGAATACTGGAAAATTGCAGTGCAGCAGTAACAAGGACGAGATGAGAAGAACGCAAACACAAGCGCTGACTAACAACTGTCCAGTATGCAGAACCTACTAGCCAGTCGCTATGTTTTAAGGATGAGTGAGGTGGAGCGAAGTACGCTGCGCAGCACATTTGCCGCCTACAGTGCGACTGCTTAGTCAGAAAAATCGCCATGCGAATGAAAAATTCATCATCTAAAGCTTAGCACCAGCTCTGAAACACCATTCACTCAGTCAGAGGCCGTCGTCAGATTTTATTCCCTTCTCTGCATTTTTATGCGTACTTTTGCCTTTAATAAGTGCAACTGTTGGTCTTTTAACTTTTTTCCCGGTCTTTACGAGGTCTTAGTGTGAGTTCATATATGCAAGTGAAAATGCGTTATTGGTAGCCTGCAGGCGGTACTAAAAATGCTGCTACTGCTAATGATAAGAATTGCCGGGAAAGGAAGTGCACCATCTCTTTCACTGTTGGTGCACACTTCACCGACACCGGTGCGGAGAGTCATGATGAATGGAAACTATTTGGCTTTTTGGGGGGTTACACATCTTATAGCGACTCAGTATGTATAAGGGAGATAAGACTCTCGACTATCTTGTGTTCTTTGACGTGCGCCGACATCGCGCAGTCTACACGTGCCTCTTGCATTTTGCTTTCATCGAAATGGGGAAAATGCAGAAGCCCATAGTACTGTGCATGTTTGTGCACATTATATAAATACCGCATATACTCTTGAATCAATACATGAAACAAGCATAACAAAGAACTTATGAAATGCGGCTTCCGAGTATGGCAGAACGGCGGCCGGAGAGCACGGGAGACGACCGACGTGAAGGGTACTGCAGCGCCATCTATGCGCGTCTGGGAAAACAGCCTCACAGCGAATCCGGTTAGTACAGGATACTTGAGACTATTACGCCATCACCGCAGCTTTCTTTTTCATCGTATTTATTACACTAAAAATGAATTCTATTTACATCAACCATTTACAAAGCTTTTAGGAAACGCCACGAAAGACATCTCAAAAGAAGGAGCAACAGAGCACTAGACGGGAGGTAAGGCTAAGAACGTCAGTAAAAGGGAGTGCCACTACGGTTTAATTTCAGTCGGAACATACGCTTCCCTCAGACGACCAAACATTTGGCAGAAATCTTAACGTACTGATTGTTCGAACTGCCAGGCTATGGAGGTCTGCTCGCAATGTCGTCGTCTCTGTCATCTACAACAAAACGGAGAGTTGAGCTAGTTGGTACATGTTGCTTGGAAAAAACAGCGCTAAGAGGAAGGACAAAGAAAAGAGTACAACAGGACCGGCGCTGACTATCAACTGAAAGCTTTAATAGAAACAACACGGAATATAGACTCCATCGACAACCAAGAGCGCATAGCAACGCCAAAAGCTACAATGATATGTACCCCCATTCTTAATGAAACTAGGATCTTGTACAAGCACAAAGATAAACTAGCACGGAAAATCAGTGAAGCCTTTCATATCCAAAAAACAGTGCATGACTCGTGCGTGAGCATCCCCTCTGTAACAGTTCATGACTGTGAACTAAAGTATCTTGACCCAGGTGATTGATTGATCATTGTAGCTTTTGGTGTTGCCATGCGCTCTTGGTTGTCGGTGGAGTATATATTGCGTGTTGTTTCTAATAAAGCTTTCAGTTGGTAGTCAGCGCCGGTCCTGTTGTCCTCTTTTCTTTGTCCTTCACCTTAGCACTGCTTTTTCCAAGCAATCCGTCACCCACCCGCGTTCACGCGTCTTAAACTGCCAGTCTCTCTCGGTGTAGTTTGATTAGGTGGTCTTCATCATCTTCCATCCGTGCTGGTGGAAGCGCCATCCGACGAGCATGCAGCAATCCGCACAAAATGTCGGGAGCTTAGAAGCAGTGAAATTCAGTTAGAAGACAATGCTATCGCAGTGCTATCGGGTAATGGTGATTAAGCGACCTAAAAACTTTCCTCCTTCGTAGTAGATTCTTTGCTTAGCAGTTATTGTAAGTCTTGTGGTACATGCTACTGCATTGCTTGCGGAATGTTCTTAGCGTATTACTTTCCGTACACCGACACAACAACGCACTGACTCATTTTAGCAGTGCATACAGATAACAATGAAATGTTACAAGTGCAGGGCGCATGTATGCAGGCAGTGCGTGCCAGATGTGAAGCCAGAGTGATACCGTGGGGCTCAACTCATGACTATCTCGATTTTGTCTCGCGTATTAGCTCGAACAGCTCACACGCCCAAACACACAACAATTAAAGCATCTAGCCTCTCGTCCAACTCTGCCTTTCAGAGCTTCTCTTATATTTTATTACTCAGTAATATTGCCAGAAGTTGCGGACTAGAAAAAAACTACTTGGAAAAAACGAACGAAACTATAAGTGAGGTTGAGGGTGAAAAAGCGTTGACGATATGTGTGTGAGGACGAGGGATGGCCAGCCGATTTTGCGAAGAGAGAGTGGTGGATGGCCGGATAATTTCTCAAAATTAGGGCGAAGGTGAACGAGGGCCATGTATTCAAAAGTGACGTTAAAGAAGGAAAATAAAACCTCTAGTCGAAAAACAATTATCGCTAGAAAGGTATAGTGTTGTCTCCGTTGGTGCTGGCAAATGGTGGATGGGCTAGGAACCTCTGCGTACTCGCTGAGTGATGCGGCAGAATCCGATTGCTGGCCGCACGTGACACATGGTCTTGTATTGTGTCAGTGTCGTGTATCTCTGAGGCAGCCCAATAAAGGGGAGTATTTTTCCACGCTTGCCGGGGCCAGACGTCGGGTCTCGTCTCTCCACCGAGGACAGGATGCACGGTGTCAGTTCGCGTCGAAGGAACGGCACCGAAGCGGCACCGTGACTAGGGCAAGAAGGGTGTGGTGGGGTACCTCAACTATAGACTGGTTCTGAAACCGCGAATGCACACTTTATAGAGGAAAACAAAAAAAGCACTGTATTACAGAACTCAGTACATGAAAGGTCCTTACAGGATGGTCAGCAATTGTTGTCGGAGTCGGCGCTTCTACGCTGTCTTGCTCCATTTCCTGTCGCCATCGTCGGCGCCAGCCTCTTCCGCTCAGGTCGTCTAGCGCCGGAGCCATCTGGTATTCGCAGCGGACGTGCCATGTGTGGCCGTGTGGCATCCATGCGGAGTCTCGCTTTTGTTCCCACCATGGAAGGGGATACTCTTCACGTTAGAGGCCTGTTCTCACCAGGCTGCAATCCCGTGACGCGGGGGGAGAAGACAGCCGAGCGATCTGTTTGTACCTGACTTTTTTCTCCCTCTTCCTTTGCAGGTGTATCGCTCTGGCAGAACCGCACCAGTGCCCTCACCTGAGGAGCGTCGAGGGAAGTGCGACCTGCCAGACTCTCATCAAAGCATCCTCGACCGTGGAATCGGCTGGGAACGTCGAGAAGAGCGTGGAGAACAGAAACAGTAAGGCTTCCTCCGTATACGTCCATGCGGCGTTATCTTTTCAAAAAAGCTGAGAGTTACCAGCGTGTTTATGCGATCAAAAGTTTACGGGACGCGTGTGTGCGGAAAGAAATGATTTTTCAGAGCACTCACGTACTCTAGTCGCTTGAAATGCCCATAACAATACCACGCGGCTGGGTTGGGAGGCGAAGCTACGATTTTTTTTTTTTTCGAAGAACTAGTGTCCCGTAATCTTTTGATCGCGATAGCACGTGCTGGTCCTTCCGGTAACAGGATAAAGTCGTCGTCGCGTTCTCTGTCCACTAGGTGTTCGTTCGTAGGCTGACGTAGGCAGTCAATATTTTAAGCGATCGATGTCACAAATGAGGGCTTAGATATGTTTTTTTTTCGGGCACCAGTGGCGGAATTCAACTGCGGCGTTTATTTCCCGGTACTAGAAAAAACCCGGGCTATCTTTTTGGTATCATTCCTAGGAATATCTGTGGCTTCCGAGTGCAGCTCACGGCCCACTGTGCTCACTGTCCCGGGTGTGATCCCCAACTCACATCCTCATAGGCTCGAAACTAAAACAGCCTGTACTATTCCTCTCAGTATGAGCTGCAACACACAAACTCTGGCAAGGGCCCAATTCTCGAAGCACTGCGGGCCCAGAGCTGATAAAAATTCTTGCATACAGCCGTTGATGGAAGAAAACTTTTGGATTGAATGTTTGTGCTGGTTGGGTGCGGCTGTGTGCAATTCGTAGCAGGCTGTGCGTGTAGCACTAGCCACCAGTCGTTGTTAGTTGCACGCCCAGGTTCACTGCAGTAAATATCTAACGACTTGGCTGAGCCCATAATTGTCTGCGCTTTTAATTTTCAAAGCCTGCACTTTACCTATTGATGTGCGTCCGTCAGCTGTGTGGAATCGATGAATACATGTGCATGCAGCCCAGGGGGACGAAAACGCGAGCCACTACTGTTCCGGCTAATTCGAAGAACCCCCTCACACTAGGTGGATGCATACAGAACAAGAGGGTTATGATAGGCGGAAAGGTCTCTCCCCCTCTATCCCTTTTGAATTTTCGTATTGCGCGGCCGTTACAATTGCAGCGCGCCCTTGTTTAGTGTGCAACGCCAGGCGTGTTATCTCGGGCGCTATCACCTGCTATGCGATGCCGGTCACTTTGGCGTCGTGTTCCTTCTTGTTATACTGATGTCGGTGCAGCGACAGACAGATACGGTGGTGTTTGGTTCTGTTCTCCCGACCTTCTAACTTGCGAATAGCACAAATGAGACCCTCAAGGATGCAGCGAGCCCTGCAACCTGCGAACGTTTTATCGCGCGCCTCCGCTAGTTGCAGCGATTAACAATCATTTAATCACTGCTGTTGATGAAACAGTCATCGTCTTTCGGCCGAAGACGTGTCGATACATTGTGCGAATTCATTATGCAGCTGCACATTAGCTGAATTTGATTGATTTCGCCAATTATTATTATGGAAAGTGAAGATCTTGCATGATATTGATTTGATGTAATTTGTTTTCGTAAATACAAAACAATTTTTGCAATTATCTGGGATTTCAAAAAGCATAGAGCAGGCATTAAATTGCGTACGCTCAGTGTATGGACGGTATGATCGTTCATTAATTTGCTGTAATTCAGTGGGCACGAAATGATGCTCTGGAAATGTCAGCTGCACCATTTCAGAATTACTTCACACCTCTTCACGATGCACCATTATATGTGCACTGTACGGAATATTCTAACATGGATATGTAGCGCCTCGTCCTCGCTGCGAGATAAAAAAAATTCAGGGGGCACTTTGACTGTCTAAAGTGGGTAGAGGCGGAAGCGTTTTCCGCACCACCTTCGCTGCTTCTGTGGCACTGGTGGCGTCACATATAATTGAGTACTAATTACTAAGTGATGACAAATCACTAATTAATGGTTAATTACTGATTAATACCTGAATACTAATTAACTACTAATTAATGACGCTTAAGTTTCGCCTTTAGGAGTGGAACGCGACAGCGTGTTGTAGCGCTGCCAGGGAGTCCACGGAACGCTACCACCCGTTCGGCGCGATGCCTTGCCCTTTGAACGCAACGGTTTTTGAGGAAAGGAAACGGCGCAGTAATTCTCTGTCATCTCTGTGGACACCTGAACCGCACCGTAGAGGAAGGGAGGAAGTGGGAGTGAAAGAAGATAGATAAAGAGGAGCCGTAATGAAGAAAATGAAAATTGTATTTAAGGAAATGAAATTACGCACTAACTGTCTCACAAAATTCAGGGGGGCACTTTTTTGACCTAAAGTGTGGCCACAGCGTCTTGAAACGCTGCCAAGGAGTCCATAGAACGCCATCGCCCATTCGGTTCTACGCCTCGCTCGTCGGTAAATTGGTTTTTGAGGAAAGGAAATGTATCTGTCTCTCATTTGTCGGTGGACACCTAAACCTCGCCGGAAGGGAATGGAGGAGGATGAGAGTGAGTGAAGACACCGTATTCACTAGATGCGCCTTTGTTCATTCCAAACCATCGAGCTGGCATGGCGGAGTGGATAGCATGCTCGTCTCTCACGCCGAAGACCGGGGTTCGATTCCTGAGCTCGACCAATTTCTTAATCAGTTTTATTTATTTATATGTCCTGACTAGTAAAGGTAATTAAGCTAATTGGGTAATTAAGCAATAATCTAAGCTCAGTCTCACTCACTTGGAGCATCACTATACGATCCCTTCAATTGGTTGCATGGTTACTAGCCAAAGTACAATTGGCCCCGTTTGAAATTCCCGCACTGTGACGTCACGACCGTTTCCACCAATTGAAAAGCGTGACATTTTCTGTCGACAACTGCTGCCTACAACGATGAGACATTAACGGCTTCCGCCTTAATAAAAATAAACTTGCTGACAGCGTGCAGATTCCGAGCAGACTGATTTTATTCTTCGGAAAACAGAAACGAATTCGAAAGGAGAGCGCGGAAGCAACGAGCGAGAGAGGGAGCAGAGTGACTATACGTTTTGATGATGCCGCGCCGCGCAGGTGTGAGGCATCTCAAGTTATCGACGAGCGGCGCGGATGCGCGAGGCATCTCGCGTGTCCGACCCACGGCGGCGCCGGCGCGTCCCGTCGCCTCCTCTCCTCGCCCTCTACAAAAATGTAGTACATTTCAAGAAGAAATACCTCTTTTCTACTGAAAGCAGCGGCAAGGATATGTCGGTATAAACATTCAAAGTGTGTTCTCTGCTATCCCTACATTGGTCCAGCGGTTTGGTTAGTTGGCCGGCAGCGCGACCGATTTTAATTAAAATGCTACAACAGCAAGAAAAGGGTGCGCGAAAGCCCAAGAAAAGCGCGGCGCGCGCCTGCGCCCCGAGAAGTCGAACACCGAACACCCCCTCCTCCCCCCCCTTTCTCTACAGTGAACCCGACTTCGGGCCAATCCGCGCACGAAGCACATGCCATGGGAACAACCCTTGCGCCCACGAGTTTTGGTCGTCTGTTGCAATGGAGATTAATGTTGCCCGTTGTTGCGTCCACCACCAGCTATGAACGTACCTGACGGAAGAAATGGAGCTAGAATCTGTAGTATACGTGGCCAACAGGAGGTGTAGGAGCTTGCAGAGCCGTGCTTAGCCTGTCTAAGCTTTGCCGTAATGTCCAGCAGCGCCACGTCCCGCCTTCTGGGGAAACAATGTATTCCAGTGGAACAAAAATTAGGGCGAGGTCAACTGTAACGTTGCGGAGCAAATGCGATAGCAATGCACTCTTTTATTCCTCTCTTGATTGTGTACCAATTTCTACTTCTATTCGCTGATTCTATTCTGGTACAGAGCGCTTCTTTACTTATTTTTTCTCTTTCCGCCTTAGCCACTTTCATATAACCTGAGCCATTCTTAGCCCAGCGTCTCTTTCCTCTTCCACAAAAGTGGAGAGGGTGAGAGGCGAGAGGAGGAAAGTTGGGAGCTGTGACGACGGCGGGCGCTAATTTTTCGCTCCAGCAATGCTCCTATACTATCACGTTATAAGCCCCAAGATCTCTAGCTCCAGCGCATTACCGCACACGGCACCACTCGAATCTTTACTTGCCTCCACGAGAAATGCTTTGGGCTACTCGACTCATCCGCATTCGACGAATCATGCTCAACATTTTGGAGACTGTCAGTAGACAGGAGCTGATGAGTAACCGGCCACCGATGTGGTCGAGCAGATGTCACTTCAAGGCATGGCAAATAATGGCCGCCCCCAAATCTTGCGCTGCGTTTGCATGTTTTCTTCAAGACTGTACCCGAGCAGAAATCACAGGCGTTCTGAATTTGTAAGCGTACTTGAATATAAAAGGTGTTGGCCTACTGGCATAGTCAGGTGCTCTCTGCACTGCTCTGTATCGCGGTGCGTTGTTTGACATTCTCTTGTGTTCAGAGATCAATCCAATTATGTGCAGAATTTTCGTGAAGTGTTCTAAAGTTGGCTCTGACCAACTGCATTTATATGCTCGCAAAACGTGGTCATCTTTCTCCTGGCATACAACAGCAAATACGCTTCATGTGATGTCGCAGAAAGTAACCCCTCCCCCCCCCCACCTCCCGGCTTCTCGCTGACTACAAGACTGTCGACATCCTGCTCCAAAGCTGATCATTACTACTGAGTGGCATAAGCACGAAGTGATAACAGGCAGTGCTGAATGGGCAAGTGGTGGCACTCTGCCCTGGTGGCTGACTAGTGTGTCCCAGCTAACCTTAGCCAGTGTTTGTAAATATGCCGAGCTCCCTAAGACGGTGGGGCTAAATGCATGTTTGTTACTCGGTATTGTATGGCGCAAGTTGCGCTATTTTTTTATTCTGGTTAATTGCATAATTAGTCGAGGTTAATTGACCAGCTTCGCATGCAACGAAGTTTGGCAAAATAAATTTGTCCAGAAAGTCCTAGGATGGTCCGAAAAACGTCCGATTGAAAACTTTCTAGCTTTCCATTTATTACGTATTAGGTTTTGCCGCTCACTGCAGATCCCCCGAAGTACAAAAAAATACCACCCGACATGCCTGCTTGCACGCCGCGATTGCGCGACTCTCAAACGTTTCGCCTACAAACGAACTGATTGTTCAACTGGGTGCGCTGCCGCTTAAAGCACGACAGGGCAGTGACGGAGACGTGGCTGTGCGATTTG